>NC_068312.1:28214026-28227480 GCF_025860055.1 Xyrauchen texanus
CGTGTGGCAGCATTACAGTGCATAGTGATACAGGTCAGGAGCTTCAGTTAATGTTCACATCAACCATCAGAATAGGGAAAAAATGTGATCTCAGTGATTTGCACCATGGCATGATTGTTGGTATAGCAAAAACTATAAACATAACGTGAGTGGCAGTTCTGTGGACAGAAATGCCTTTTGATGAGAGAGGTCAACAGAGAATTGCCAGATTGGTTCGAACTGAAAAAGTCTAAGGTAACTCAGATAACTGCTCTGTACAATTGTGGTGAGAAAAATATAATCTCTGAATGTTATACTGAGATGCAGGTTGGTGCTGTTTTGGATGCACAAGGAGGCACAAAGGGGACCTATGCAATATTAGGAAGGTGGTTTTAATGTTGTGGCTAATCAGTGTATATACCGTTGCAAATAGCATTACAGTTCACATGCAGCACAAAGCATGTTCATAATGAAGAATGTTAATGTTTAGAACAGCAATTTTATAATTTCCCTAATGCAAAATACTAAATGTAAGCCCATTAATGGACAACTTTTTAATTTCATTGGCTCACTCTTGCCACATGAATTAGTGTATAACATCAACAAACAGTGCATGCAAACACATGACATGTGCAAATATACATGAGTTACATCTCATCTGTTGCCATACCATGTTCTTGCGAGCTTCTGCGAAAAGTATTTTCTCCTCTTCCAGGCGTCGCTTGGCTTCTTCCTCTTTCCTCTTCTGCTCCTCTTCTTGTCTTTGTCTTTCCAGCTCCTCAAAGCTGATGGCCAACTTTCCAGGTTTGGCCCCATCTGAGTTTATCATGGCTAGCAGAATGTCGTCATCATCATCATTTATAATCTGAATGTGATTATAATTAGATTAGATTTTGGAGAGGAAAATATGTTTAATCAATAGTCTCAGTTTCACCTAACACTAGATGTTCAACTGTGCCAAGTCAACAACTCATCGTTTTTTTTTTTTTTGTGTGATAATATATTTGAGATTTTAGAGGTTTACATTTCAAGCCAAACATGTCATGTTCTCTGATGTTTGTAATATCAGTGAGCAATTTATATCTAATAAATACTTGGTCTTCCCTTACAAAAGAACTGGTGGCACCAGGTTAATGCCATTATAATTTGATATCTACCATGGCCCTAAATGATTGCAATATTCACATACAATGATATTGACATAGTGTTACGCTTCAGACGAAGGTAGACAGGGAGTGAGGATCCAAATGCAGTTCTTTAATGAATGAAACGGAGAACAGGATAACTCAGAACGAGTAAAACAAATGGTGAACAGGATAATTCAGAATAACTAAACAACACAGGAACAAGCAAAACATCCACGAGGGGAAAACGAAACATAAACATGAGGAACATCCACGGAGAACACGGGCACGAATACAATCAGGACAACCATAACATTACCATTTGGATTTGACGACCGACAACGAATGAACAAACAACAGGGTTTAAATACAGAGGGATGATGACTAAATTACACACAGGTGAGAACAATGACACTGGCAGTGATGAGGGCAGGGGATAAACACAGAGCAGACAACGGGGAATCGTGACACATAGTACCCTAAGGCAGTGTTCCCCAACCATTGTGCTGTGGCACACTAGTGTGCCATGAAAGATTGTCAGTGGAAAATTATCAAATTCCACGAAATAAATAAATGCATGAAAAAAAATAATAATAATTTGACACATCGACTCAACTCATGTGAAATACACTTTACAATGACGAAAGAACATTGTTGAAACTCAAAATTATTAATATTTGTCTATTATTGTGGTCTTTTCTAATAAAAGCTTTGCTCAGCAGTTTAAATAGGCTACTGAAGGAAAATGATACTGTAGATTTGCTTTGTGTTTATAATTCTTATACTGAAGTCAGTAGATTTGTAGCCATGCAAGTTTTAATAAAGGAGAAGGTAAGGATATTATGGAAACTCACTATTATTAGACTATTATTGTTGTCTTTTTCGATGAAAAATAATGCTCAAACTGAAGGAAGTCTATATATATCTGCTTTGTTCTTTTTAATGCAAACACACTATAAAGTATCTTGGTAGATTTTAGTCTTGAACGACTCAAAATGATTCACTGACTCACTCATAGCACATAAGACGCTTAATTGTGCTAATTCAGTGACATTTCCAGAAGGGGTCACTGAACTAATCAGTTAATAAAATGTAACAAATTCGTGAAAGGAAAGCAAGCCTGACCAAAATACTCTTTATTTTGCAGCTAATTCTGCACAATTGTAAACTTGAATCACTAAAATTGCTGTAATTGGTGCTTTTAGCTTATCCTTTAAAATAAATATCCCCTGAAAAAAATATCATGGACCAGTGATTGTCTTACTTTTTTCGGCCCTCATGAGTTTGCATCCCTGTAATTTGTTGTGGCATTGCAAGAAAAGAGGCAAATTTGTTGTTTTTCATTACCCATTTCACGCTCTTGCCACCTGTGTCATCACAGCTTACCTATGTGATTGTGATTTTTTATTTTTTTTTCCAAACATTACAAGTAAACATGCTACTAAGACAGACAGAAAACATGGACAAGTTCTTGAAAAGGAAACATATTGACAATGGTTAGCCTATGTGGGATAGTGGTGTGCCATAGAATCTTTTAGTCGTAAAAAGTGTGCCATGGCAGAAGAAATGTTGGGAAACACTGCCCAAAGGTACTTTAAAGAATACCATGTAGATACCATGGGTCATGTCCAAAAAACATGGTATTACCATGCTACTTCTGGCACTTTTTTGAAAGTGCATTTCACAAACACACAAATGAACTGACCATGCTCTTTCTGGCCTCAGCAAAGGCCTTTCTCTCTTCTTCGATGCGTCTTTTCCTTCCTTCCTCCACTCGTTTGTGTTCCTCTTCCAGTCTCTGTTTTTCCAGCTCCTCAAAGCTGAGTCGAAGTTTACCAGGCCTGAATTCTTCCTTCTCCCCCTGGGTAACCTGAGTATCCTCGTCATCCTGGGGCTGTGATTAAGAATATAGTCATATTCAAACACATTAGTGTATATTTTAAATATTCAAGAACTTGGCACAAACTTGAAATGATTTTGAGAAGATGCTTATGTAACATATATTGCTAATAGAAAAGTAAATTCATGTATTCACAATCTTAAACATAACCTCTAAACAAAGTTTCATAACAAATTGTATTAATGCTTCACAGATTTCAATTCTAAATGAGGGAGGGCAGATGAATTAAATGGTAGCTTACTGGACATTATTTAAAACCATATCACTAACTCTACAGTTATATTTGGACATGTACAGTACACTGAAACTATATATATATATATACCCACCATGCCCAGCTTGGCCACTTCAAAGGCTTTTCTCTCCTCCTCCAGTCTGTGTCTGGCTTCTTCCTCTGCCTTCTTTCTCTGCTGTTCTTGTCTCTCTTTTTCTAGTTCTTCAAAGGTCAGATGCAGTTTACCAGGTGTCACCTGCTCCCTGTCTATGGGCTGAGACTCCAGATCCTCCAGCTTTTAAAAGACATTATTGCTCATTCGTTTATCATGTCTTACCAAAAGTTCAAGCAAAGGATTATTTTACTTTTGTACAGTTCACATTGACATCTCTAAAACCATGTCCAGAAATGTGTCATTCACCTGTTCACCCAAGGAGCATCGCTTGGCCTCACGGAAAGACCGTCGGTTCTCATCATATCTCTTCTTCTTCTCCTCCTCAGTCCGCTTTTTTAGTTCTTCTTCACGGCTCTTCTCCATGTCCTCAAAGTTGATCTTGATTTTTCCTGGGTGTTTCTGTGATTTTGCAGGTACCACTCTTACCAGAATGCCATCATCTCCTTCCTGTTATGTTAAGAAGAAGGAATTCATGGCAATTACATAATGATCAGTCTTTTCATTGGAATCAACACATCACACCTTTTTACTACATTGAAAAGAATCAATGTTAACGTCCTCTTTTTTTTTTTTTTTTTTTTTTTTAGGATTCTTTGACAATCACAAACAGGCTAAATCTAAAGCAATAACAAATGTTTTCATTTATACTGCTTTGACCTGTATGATTCCCTCGACAGGCACTTAGATAAGGCCTGGCACCAGAGGACATTCTTTTGGTGCAGTTGTTTCCATTTGTGTCATACTAGACAGAGATATGGGACTGCTAATTCAGTCAAAGAGTAGGACCTTCAAGTGGTGTGTGAAACAGTTGCCTGTCACATGTTGTCCATGCTTGTTAAGTCTGGCTCGTGAAAGTATGCCATTTTCCTAAATGTAACACCTTTGTGCAACGTCAGTGCAGCATTGCATAAACAGGTGTGCCTTTGTAATGGTCAGTGGACCATTTTAGAGTTAATTTAAAATAATTATATTCAACTTTTTTAGTTGTACAAAATGCGCCAGAAAAAAATTGCTTTTTATTCTTAATTTACAAAACATTGTCTGTTCATATATTGCTTAAAAGTATGTTTTCACTGCTTTTTATTCCACCCAACTTTCATATGCAAACATGCATATTCTGTTCAGTAAGAATGATACTATTGTACTGTTTGGCTCCTGTTGCATGAATCCAATCTGAGCATCTGTCCTCTTAACAAAATTCATCACTGTTTTTAGACTCATAATGCTTTAGCACGGTTGTTAAAATAACATGTTACCTGATGTTTTAACAGGGTTGCTGCAGAGTTTTAAAATCAAATTTAAGACTTTTTAAGACCTTTTTCAAGACCTGAACAAATAAAATGAATAATGTATCCACATACCAAAACAAACCAACACAACCTCAAAATAATGTATCACAGACTCTTACTTAAACAGGCAGGGGCATACCTTCAACAGATTTGCAGATTTGATTCATAGCATGGAACTTTTAACTAAAAGGGACTTTGTATTTGTACATAAATGTGAGTTGGCAGTGTGTGTACACAACCACCCTACAATGTTAAAAGTCCACCCACTCCTCTTTCTTATATATCTATTAATCAAAAATGTTTCTGCTCTTATGTGACGTCACGTTAGAGCAGGTCTCGCCACAACTGGTGACGGAATTCTTTTCTGCATGGAGCAGATAGAGTGAGAAGAATAATATCTAAGCTTCGTAAGCATCATAAGTGTTCTGTTGTTGTCTGTAAAAGTGAACATAAAAGTCTTCATGTACTCCTGGTATCAGAGCCACTGAAGACAGTGGACAAGTTTTGTTTTTTAAGGAAATGTGTCCCAAAACATAAACATTTTGTATGTTTATGCAAATCATTTGACTGCTTTGTGAATGAGTGTCAATATAAAGTAGGATTTTCAAAAAATCTGATTCTCAAGCATGGATCAGTACCAACTGTTCATGTTCCAGCTTTAGATCCTGAAGATGTAAGTATCGCACTTTATATTTTGTGAATGTTTGCAAATCACCTTTCCGAATGTGCTCGTTAGCTGATTCCACGGCTAATGCAGCTAAAGTTACCATTGTCTCTGATTGTATTCACAGAGACCAGACATACATATATATATATATTCATACATATATGGCTGAATTCTGGCATTTACGCTGTCAGTCATATTTGTTCTGATTTGTTGTTGCTGTAGTATCTGAAGCATGAGATGTAAAGGCACTGCCCTCTTCCGGAAAGGGGAGCTGAAACTTCAGACACATTCTGGGGACACCTGAGACTTATATTACATCTTGTAAAAAGGGGCATAATAGGTCTCCTTTAAAGACACTTTAACTTTGAAATACACTGGGGCTCTTATTTTGAAATGCATGCACTTCACTGCTTCCATCTGCTCATTCAAACAAATAAGGAACATAAAATGTGCACTCCTACAATAATCTACGTTTTACAATAATAAACCATTAAAAGTAAACATTGTTTTATTTCATCAACACTATATCATCATCAACAGTTGATCTTAGTGATCGCTTGCCATACATTTCCGATATGGCTTAATGATAGCGAACTGCTCCGCAACAGCTGAAAACACTCACAAGCCTCCGCATGCTTGGAGAAAATATGACAGTGCCACGTTTTCCCTCTGAGGGATGCAACGCATGCATTTATTTAATTAAATCATATTTTTTTTAAGTTTGATAATCAGGTCATCTCACGATTCCTGTCTTTCCGCTGCCAAATTTAAGACCTCTTTAAATAAAAATTAAGACGTTTGTTGTATTATTTAAGATTTTTTAAGACCTTACATTTTGGAAAACTGAATTTAAGACATTTTAAGAGTGAAGGGAACCCTGTTTAAGTGCTTTTATTGCTATTTCATGCATTGCACTGTGATTTTGCATTTTGATTAGACCTAAACATACTACCAGGTTTTAAAATAGTACTTTATGTTATAACAGAGGATTACCTGAGTGATTACAGATACTGTATGGTGCAGATGGTGCAGATTTTCCAATAGTAGAACTGATAAAGCAGCTCACTGCCAAGTCGCATTAAAACCATCCTCCATAGTGCCTACAGCCACAGCATGTTGTCATGACACACTGACTCACCTCCTCAGCTTTCTTGGCCAACTCTTTCTTAATCTTTGCCTTCTCCATGGCCTCCTGTGCAGCGCGCTTCTTTCGCTCCTCATCTGTTCTTTTTCTCTCCTCCTCCTGCCTCTGTTTCTCCATCTCAGCAAACTTCCCCTTCACACTGCCTATGAATGGACAGAAAACCGACAGTTGGCGTCAGTAATGGGATTACAGTGCTGTCACAATAATTACACTCTTTCTCTTCTAAATCGAATATATAAATCATTCCCTCCTACTTTTTTTTTTTTTTTGCCCTACCAGTAATCTTGGGAACGTAGGATTTCTCTATCTTGGTTGGCTTCACCTCTTCCTCTTCATCACTGGAGGCAAGGAGTTCCTTTATCTGTGGAGGATCAGACAGCGTTTTCGTGAGGCTAGGTGTTTTATCCAGGATCAGAAGCCATGCTGGTCGCAGCAAGCCAAGCAAACACTAATCCTTGTAAGACAGACACTTATTACCTACTGAGGAGGATGCTGATTGGACCATTTAATATGACATGGACAAAGGATCAGTAGAGTGTGCATGCAGCAGGCAAGCATCACAGATATTGGTTCATGGGTGTTTTACTGATTACTGAGGCTTTTTAGTAAGAAGGTTTGTGTAGGTTTGTTTAATTGCCTTGAATCAGGCTAAACTGAAGCCCAATCTTAAGTAAACCATCAACACCCAACAGGCACAGTCCTCATTAACCTCAAGACAAAAGTGGAATATATTATGTGTTTTAAGTGGCAGCGGGATGAGGAAGAGCAATCAATGGATGATGTGACAAGCAAGGTTTTGAGGTGAAGGTTTTTGAAGATTACTGACCATTTGCTTCTTGCGACTGTACTCTCTCTCTTTAACATACTGCTCCCTGCGTTTCTTTTGCTCTTCCTGACTTCTTTTTTGATTTCTCTCTTCTCTAGCTTTCTGCATGGCTTCAAACTTATTCTTGACATCTTCTTTCCCCAACTTGGGAATATAACTCCTCTGTACAGGTTTAGATTTTTTAAGCAGTTTCTTTAGAAAAAAGAATTAGATAAGTAAATGAGACAAATGTTAGTAGAATAGAGAAATAGAAATAGAAAAATTTGCTAATATTTGTTGACTGAAAGATAATAATTTATAGGAAATCATTTTGCAAACAAAGGAGTATTGATTAAAATAAAATTACAGATGATATAAATCTACATACAGAACTATTTTTTGTTTAATTCAATAAAATAGCATATTAGTGTACATACAGTATTATAAAATGGTAATGATATTTTAACCTTATCATACCTCTTGTTTTACTGCCACTTCTGACATATTTGTCACATTCGTGTCATGTGATGCATCAGCAACATCATTTATATCCTCCTCTTGGGTGATGTTTGCATCATTCGTTTTCAGGACCCTCTCTCGCTTTCTCGTCTTTCCAAAGGTCTTTGTCTCCTGTTTGGGCTCTTCCCTCTCTGCTAACATGGTCTTTTCTGGTACATCTGCATTACCGTTCATTTCTACCTCTTCCGTCGCACAACTGATGTCAAGCATTTCAGCTGTGCTGGTAGTTTTTTCTTCCTCATTATAGTTTTCGTCACTGGTCATGTTCGTATCATCAGCGTCAGCTATTTTGTTTGTGTTTTCGGTGTCGTTTACATACATCATGCCTGTTGACACATCCGCCATACTCATCACTTCAGTCATGTTGCAGTTTCAGACACACAGTGATGGGGCCTGTTGCAAGATACGTCAGATAAAGCTGACATCAGGAGAGAGATATAATCACCACAAGATTACATTGCTAAGAAAATGTTACACACGTACACACTTTCAGTGTCTTTAGAACTGATATAAATTAGAATTTTTAAGTGACTTGTAATGAATCATGGACATTTCAGGTTTTTAGTAACAACTATCTTTATTTCTAGATGGTTCCTACTTATGCCAAAGAACTGACTAATATCTTATCTTTGAATCCTGAATACTTGACATGTTATGAACTCTAAGAGAGTTGGTGGTCTACAAGAGAACAGATGGGGCTGAATGAGTGTGAAATTGCGACCTCCACCACTAGTCTGATGGGATATGCAGTCCCTAATTTTAACCTCAGTTTCACTCCAGCCATGTGATTGGAGCTATTTTTACCAGGAGATACAAGTTGAGACTAAGAAGGGGTCAGCACCCAGATGGCACACATGAGACCCCTGACTAAATGACCCATAACACTGTGGAAAAAATTCTAGATGTTCCATGTTGTTCAAGATGTTTTGTATTCTACAATGCAAAAGTAAAAAGCCAAATTGGCTAAATATTGCATGTTTAAGTAAAGCAATTTAGTTTTTATATGGTATCTTTGTATTTCTCAAGTTCTACATCCATTATCCTTTCTCCAAAATACAATAATTCCAGAAAAACAGCTAAATTAAAACATGCAGCACAGAGAATCGAAATTTTTGGGGGATGGCTACAAGTGCCTCAAAATGTACCGCAAAGTGTATCTGCCATTACAGGTAATAATCTAAACTGCAATGCACAGTCACTCTCCTCTGCTATTTATACTGATGCATACCATCACAATCTTACTTTAATACCACACTTCACTTTAGGAAGATGACTGAGACTACATGGCATCCCAAAACATAAAATGCAATTTGTGTAGAAGCATTTTTCTGCCAATGCTTAGAGATAATATGTATAAAAATATTTGCTGCAAACTATTTTATTAAAGTGAATTAAAGGTGTGTAAAAATCTTCATAATACATGCAATATTAAATCCTCAAATATAATTTTCTTACATAAACATATTAATACACTGTTAGATGACCAGCTTGTTTAGTAGTTAGACATAATCTTCCATTTAAGGTTACATAGCCCAGAACTTTGTAGGATCACCAAATAATTTGTTTTCAGGGAACTAAACAGTTTTTAGTCTGTATTGCCTTGATTCCCATATGAAACTCACACTTAACCATAAAATTGTCCAGCACAAGAGTATGCCTAGTATGGCCAATATTTTATGTTAGCTATCATTTAATCATGGCAATGTGCTCTACATAAAATAATACATTTAACTTTATCCTCTGGCAGAACACTAATTGATAAAAAATTTTCTCCGTTAAACAATATAATGTTGTCTGCATGATTTATATGACGACATGTGTGTTGTCTTTTACTTCTAACAGTTGTGATTTTCATTTATTATACGTACTTCTCACGTGTATGCAGTTGTTGTTTTTTCCCCCCTAAACATTCATGTTTATGGTCAGTGGGAAGTAGACAATGAAACTAATTGTAATTTCATATTCACGTGTCTATTTTTACGGGAGAAATTAAAGACACATTTAAGGTTAAACTGTGTAGCTAATACACCGTAGTAGGGCCTCACTTGCCCTTTGCCATTTTTGTTCCCCTGTTGCTTCTTTGCTTTATTATTAACGTAACTTTTTTTAAGTAGGCCTATAACCAAAAATATCTTACCTTAATTTTAGTGATGGTCTCCCTTTGTTTTTCATAAGATTTGTTTCCTTAATCACGGTGGCTTTGACGATGATAAAATCACATTTAAATTCCCCAGGCTCAGGTTTAGTTTTCTCTTCTCGTGTGGCTGAGAGGCAAATGAGCGCAGTTCGGTGTCGGTGGGCGCAATCCATAAAAATATCTTCCCCCTCTCCATCTACCGCATTCCGCACGCGCCGCCGACCGACGGCCTCAGCTGTCGCACCACATGTTTCTTGTACACTGAGTTTGAGGGTCCTGTGTAAAACGATTGTAATAATCGTTTTATAGTATAATCGTTATTGACAGTTGTAAGTTTGGTTTGCAATGGCTAAATGACGTGAATTACCTGTAGGCATACATTATAAGTACATTTCGACTTTTGAATTTGTAATTCGTTTATGAATTTCCCGAGGGCATCATTAAACTCTAATCGTCCAAATGAGAGGTGGGGTTTGTATGTATAGATGCTTTGTGTGAACACCGATCAGGATTGTTTGCTTTCATTCATATTTTCCACATAAACATCAGCTTGTTTGCATGCAAGCCATTGTTGGCTGTGAGCAAGTGGGCTTTATCTTGAGAGATATCCTGCCAATTCTGACCCACTTGTCACAGCAACACAGTTTTGGGTCATTGGGAATACCCATCCACGACCCGTTTTCAATGCCCTGACCGAGGGAAGGAGGTTCTCACCCAAGATTTGACGGTACATGGCCCCATCCATCGTCCCTTTGATGCGGTGACTCCTCCCGTGTAGTTCTGGGCTGATTCCTCACCGTTCTCATGATCATTGCAACTCCACGTGGTGAGATTTAGTAAGTCACTTTCTAAAATACAGCATCATGTTCTGACAGTGATAACACACTGGTTATTGACATCTTTATCAGATGTTTCCCCAGTGTACAGCCTATCAACTTTGAGCACTTGACTCACCTGCTCCAAAACTCAGTGGTTCCAGCTCCGATACAGGACTCCTTCTAAAATGTATAATATGAGATTCTTTATTTTTCTGTTATGGCAGATTTATTTTAAGTTACAAAGTCATGTCTTGAAATTAAAGTGCAATACAAAATTTAAATAAACCATAACATTGTCTTTGGGTTGACTTACTTAAAAATTAAAATTATGTAATTTATTATATATAATAATATAATTATTTAGGTTTGGGATTACATGAATTTGAGTATAAATGATGACTCATCTCATTTGACACAATATATTTTGTCATTTAGTTGACAAATCTTATATTGAGCTCTATCAAAGGCATTTTGAGTTAAATGGGGTTTTAAAGAGAGTCTGTTTTATAACACTTTGAAGCAAGTCTGTTGGCTACAAGGTATGTTTTTTTTTTTGGTTACAAATTACAAGTTGTCATGCATGTAACTACAAAAGACAATACATTTGAGTACATGTATTTACACACAAAAACACATTAATTGAACATTACAACTGCAGTGCTTGCATTTCGCTCTAATTTGTTGTACATGAGCATCCTCATTGCCAATTCGTGGTGTTGTATCAGTTGTCTGGGACGGATAGGCTACTCCTAGTCAGGGTAAGAGCATTCTGCACAAATGATTGTAAAAAGTAACAGTTACATGTTAAAAACAAGTACATTACTGTTACATAAACAAGATTGGGCCATGGAGCTTTGTGATGTCTTACCACAAATGTCGCAAAACTGTTTACATTTTTTGTGATGTGGAGCAGAGAGCACCAGTTCTCCAGTATCCTTGCAACTGAGAGTGTGTAGTAGGAGCAGGCTATTTTATTTATAAGTTTTTCACACCAGCATTCCAGTCTACACCTCCTTATGAACATGCAGCATCTTTTCATCAGCTGAATGGGAGACTAAACACTATTAAAGTGTGACGAGACTCATGCTGCACGTGCAAGCCATCAACTATTTGGCCTTTTTCGGTAAATCGCACCTGCAAAATCCTAAAACTTTATTTCCAGGTTTAATTTATATTTGGAATAGACTCAAATTTTTGAACCTCAGAATGTGGGTTTACATTTCTCTTTTAATCTTTAATGGTTTAAGGAGGGTGTACCTGTATGCTGGGTTGGAAATCTCAATTAATAGTGTGTTTTCCTTAGTACATCATGTGGTGTTCTGAAAGCAAAAAGAAACAAATAAAACACAGAATGTAGGCTGTCATCCGCGCAGCCTGACCGAAGTAAAGCAGGTGTGTTTACTCACGAAATTGAGTTTAGTTTTATTTGAGTTTTTTGTTTAGCCTCCCATTCAGCTCATGAAAGCACACTGCGTGATCATGAGGAAGGATTACATCAAGTTGTAGATTGAAATGCAGCTGCGGAATTTATATGAATAAAGTCTACTTCTCTTTCGCTGTTGCCAATGCTGGCATGCATGCCATAGGTCGCAGACCCCTGGTCCTGATGCTTTGCTCCAGAGCATTTATTTATTGTGTTTATTACTGACTAATAGCCTATATACTATGAACACATTTTGGACTCATGATGAACAGGTAGAGCCTGCAGTGCTTTTGCAAATAAAACAAATTTGTGTGAACCTTTTGGTACTATTCTTAATTGTTTATGTTATAACATGATAGCTTAATTCAACAAGAGTTGAAGACTTTTTGATACCTGAAAGACAGCACTGTCATCTGTAACGTGAGCTCAGACCCAGCATTCATCTTTCTCCTTTTGGCCACCTATGGCTCTCCCTAGGAGACTCATCTTCAGAGTCAAAGATGTTTTACCTGTACCTCTGAAGAGGATCCCAAGGCTTTTGAAGGATGACTTTAGTATGAGATGTTTGCAGTGTCTTGTAAGAGGTTGCATTACTTTCCTCCTGCATGAACAGGGGTGGAAAGAGTACTGAATAATAATACTCAAGTAAAAGTACTGTTACTTTTTTTAAAATGTAGTTTGAGTAGAATAAAAGTACCTGTCCTAAAAACTACTCAAGTAAGAGTAAAAGAGTAACTCATTTAAAAGTACTCATGAGTATAGTGTAATGATTCACTAGACTCAGTAGGATCCATTTGCAGCTTTTAATAAGGAAGGTCATACAGGCTGGGTCAAACAGGGCAAACAGAGCAAGGCAGAAGAAACAGCAGGGGTAATCCAGACAACAGGCAGAATTCAGGGCAGGCAGCAATAATCAGAAGTACAAGAACAGTCCAAGATCAAAACCAGATAAACAAAACACGGGATAAACGCTCAGAATTGATAACCAAGGCAAATCAAGACTTCGTAGAGAAGTGGTGAGTGAGAGTGTCTTATATGTGTGTGTGTAAATGCAGTGCAGGTGTGACACGCAATCAGTCCCAGGTAAGAGGTATTATGGGAATTTGAGTTCAGAGCCAATAGTTAATATTCCAGAGAAGGCTCCCTCTGGTGGCAGAGAGGAGGTGGTACGGGAGCCTCCTCTGTGACATATAGTGTGAGTTTTGAGTACTGAGTTGCGAAAGCTATGCCCCTTTATAATAAAAACTATGCTGCAATATA
>NC_068312.1:30242980-30465480 GCF_025860055.1 Xyrauchen texanus
GCATGGAGAATGGTTTCAGCTTGGTTTTCTCCCAAGATTTCTCTGTTTTGTCTGTTGGTTTTTATCTACTGTCACCGTATGCTTTCTCATTAAGGCTAGGGGCCTATAAGTACCCTTGCATATAATATTCTTTATTAAAAGCATTATATGAGTAGAATTAAAATTAATTTGTCCTCTCTTTTTATTTTCTGTTGTTCTCTATATGCTCTTTCCTGTAAATGAAACACAACAATTAAGATGCAGTTTATTCAGTGTATAATGTAATCTGCAATTCTTTACATTTTGCTTCTATACACTTTATTTCTTCACTTTCAGTGTACTTTTGTGATCTCTCTCTCTCTCTCTATTTTTCTCTGTGGTATCATACAGAGGTTCTGGTTTGAATTTGCTGCACTGCTCTTTGTTTGGGTACATAAATCATAAGACCTGCAGCTGCACTGCAAAGGTCACTTCAAATCTCAAGTAAAATGGAGTGGAGCCCAGAGGGAGAGGACCTCCTAGTGCCAGTATGCTGCTTCCTTGCTGTCGAGAGAAAGTGTGTGTGGTGTGGGGGCAGGTTTAAGTGGTTTACGGGGACTTTTTTTTGTTTACAAACTGGTCACAAGGGTATTATAATATAAATGTGGTTTATAAGGACATTTCTAGTGTCCCCATAATTCAAATCGCTTCAACATACTAAATTATGTTTTATAGAACATGTAAAAATATAGAAAGTTTTTTTGTGAGGGTTAGGTTTAGGGGTATCATTAAGATATGTCTAGCGGTAGTGAAGCGGTTAGCGCGCTGCGCTACGAACCTGGTGACCCGAGTTTGATTCCTGCTCATGGCCAACACCAGTGACGATTATCTGAACCGGTCCCGGGCCTCCCCTAGGTCGACTCAGCCTAAAATGAGTACCTGGTGCGGTGTGTAAAACATCGCCACTGGGGAGACAAAGGCAGTCGGGTGTGGTGTTGTTGGGTGTGGTGCTGGCCACCCAGCCCCTCGTGTACCGTTCTGGCCTTCAACAGCACTTGCCCCTACAGTCTGTTAAGGCTAAGTGGGGGATCTTTGTCTTTGTCTCTGTGATTGGTGAGGGGCTAAAACTCAAATGAAATGTGAATGGAGTGAATCCAGCAAAGCTTACATGCTCTAGTGCCCGCAGGAAAGAGACAGAGAGGGAGAGACTATTATAATTTCTATAATGTTGAGAAATCTGATTCACTTTAGGATTCACTTTCTTTCAATGAACCATTTAAATAAAAAAACATGATTCACCGAATGGTTGGATTCATCACCTAAGTGAAATTAATATTTAATAAAAAGAATAGTTCACTGGAAGGAAAATGTTCATTTACTCACCGTTATACCATCTCAAACTCTTATGACTTTCTTATTTCTGCAGATTTTTGATGGAGATATTATGTGTTTTTGTGCATAAAATGCAAGTCAATGTGGTTTAACAATTTTCCAAAAAAGAAATAAAGGTAGTCCGTACAACTCAAGTGTTTTAATCCATGTCTTCTGGATCAGTTTTGTGTGAGAAGCAGACCAAAATGTAACTCCTTTTTCACCGTAAGCCTCAAATCATGATCGTGCTAAGGAGAATGCAGATGGCAAGCTGTTTAACAAAAAAGAGTTACATTGTTGTCTGTTTCTCACCCCAAACCAATTAGATGTCATCAGAAAACATGAATTAAACCACTCGAGTTGTTTGGATTACCTAAGCGCCAAAGTATGGGATCCCATTGACTTGCACTGTAAGGACAAAAACTGTATCCCCATCAAAATATCTTCCGCAGAAGAAAGTCACACGGAATTGAGACCGCATAAAGGCCTTTTCATACCAAACACGAACCTTCGACGCAATTTTTACGGAAACAATGGATTCCTAAGAGCCCTTCTCACCTGGAACGACATTTACGCTGAATCACGTGCCGACAAAGCATCCAAAAAAAACCTGCAGAACAGGTAAAGCTAAAGCACAGAAAGCTATTTTGACCACTGACCTCAAACACTGAAGCAGTGAAGACATGTGTTTCATCAAATGCCTTAAAAATGGAAACCGCTTTCTCCTATGGTTTCTCTTAACATGTAAATGATAGTGCTGCATCACTGCCTTGCATCACCTTTAAAAAGCTGTCTGATCTTACATGGATTGTCTTCATATATTGCTGTATTTTTTTCCTTTGCATTTAATCTTACGTGAGTTCTCTTTTATCTCTAATATAACAGTTCACAAATTTACTATTGTTTAATAAACAACTGTACGGATCTTAAGTGTTTTTGTTCATTATTAATAAAACTTTATGGCGTAATCCAGTACGTGCTGAGTAACTACAGTCAGGCTTACTAAGCAGCCAATTCTCCTAGGGAGGGTAGAGTCATGTTACGTTAACCTCCTCGTGGTCGCCATAATGTGGTTCTCACTCTCAGTGGAGCGCGTGGTGAGTTGTGCATGGATGCCGCGGAGAATAGCGTGAAGCCTCCACACGTGCTAGGTCTCAGCAGTAACATGCTTAACAAGCCTCATGATAAGATGCACGAATTGACGGTCTCAGATGCGGAGGCAACAGAGATTCGTCTTCCACCAACTGGTTTGAGGCGAGTCACTATGCCACCACAAGGACTTAGAGCGCATTGGGAATTGGGCATACAAATTGGGTAGAAATAATAAAAATAAATAATGATATGACTTGCGGTGCACAGTATAGTATCAAAATGCCTTTGTACTCTTAAAATTGCTTGTTGATTAGTGCCACCTATTGTAAAGGTGTTAATGTGCTAACGGTGGTCATTCACTTAACTTTCTATGAGAAATTGCCCTTTGCCGGTTATTCGCCTCTCATTATCAAATCGCGTTTGATGTGAAAAAGCCTTAAGCGTGAATAAATGATGAGAGAATTATGATTCTTGGGTGAACTTTTCCTTTAAATACTTCTGATTGTCACTTTATTGTCAAGTTACATAGATGACGACTCCTCACAGTTTATTCCACAACGTTATATTTATTTAAACATACTTTGAAAATCGCTTTGGTTGAATCATCGAAAAGAACCAGTTCAAAATGAAGATTTGTTCAGGGATTGGACATCCCTTCATTGGTAACTAATTTAGAAGGTACAGTAAGTAGATGGGGAAAAAAGTCTTGAGAAAAGAAAGAAAATCATATCAGGGACAGTAAATAAACTATAGTGGATTTCCATCAAGTGAAGGAGGTATTTCCCCAAGTGAAGGAGTTCATTTACCTCTGGGTCTTGTTCACGGTGAGGGGACAATGGAGCGGGAGGTTGACCGGAGAATCGGAGCAGTGGGGACGGTATTGCACTCGCTATATCGCACCGTTGTCATGAAAAGAGAGCTGAGCCGGAAGGCAAAGCTCTCGATCTACCGGTCAATTTTTGTTCCTACCCTCACCTATGGTCATGAAGACTGGGTCAGGACCGAAAGAACTAGGTCGCGAGTATAAGTGTCCAAAATGGGTTTCCTCAGAAAGGTGGCGGGCTTCTCCCTTAGAGACAGGTTGAGGAGCTCGGAGTAGAGCCGCTGCTCCTTTGCGTCGAAAGGAGCTAGTTGAGGTGGTTTGGGCACCTGGGGAGGTGTTTCAGGCACGTCCAGCTGGGAGGAGTCCTCTGGGAAGACCCAGGACTAGGTGGAGAGATTACATCTCCACACTGGCCTGGGAATGCCTCGGGGTCCCCCAGTCAGAGCTGGTTAATGTGGCTCGGGATAGGGAAGTTTGCCCTGCTGGAGCTGCTGCCCCCACGACCCGACTTCGGATAAGCGGTTGAAGATGGATGGATGGATTTCCAACATCCAGCCGAATGGATACAGTATGTTGCTAAATCTTACCTAATTTGTCCTCCAACCCACAATTAGGCTGCTTTAGTTTAGACTGCCTGAACCAGAAACCAGAAACATAGATCATGATTTATAACTCTACAATAAATTGAATGGCATCTATTCTAATATTATTTTATTTGTTTCCCTGTCTCAACCATGGGACTCCTATCCTGAGGTCACCAGAACCGGCTGGATCCAGCTCCATTCCTGTTTCGTGTTGGACTCCACTGCTACGTGTCGCTGAATGATGATGACTAAATGCAGCCGGTGCCAGCCAAACATCACCTCAGTCTATTATGATGGACTTCAGAGGATGAACTGATGCCAACTCCAATCATAAGACATGGGATACTTCATATGCCATTGTCTGAACCTTGAATTTAGGATGGACCTCACCGGCCAGGTTGAACTGTGTTTCACATCCCTGATCTCTGCCTGCATCACCTCCGTCTATTGATGGACTACGAACTTGAAATGGAATGCATAGACTAACAATTGCCAACAAAAGCCCTCATCAGCATATGTGCATATGTGTCATATAACAGCATATGTGAACTTCTGCAGTTAATCCAGGATGGACTTCAAAGACATTGGTCATTAATCTTACAGTTCAAACAAAATCGATGTTCAAACACTGACCCTTAACACTTACTTAATTTAATAATTTTAAACCATGACTTTAACTATACAGAAGTAATATTTACATTATATTCATGATGTTAGCCAGAGGGGAACTGGCCCCCACAGTGAGTCTGGTTTCTCCCAAGGTTATTTTTCTCCATTAATCAACATCTTATGGAGTTTTGTGTTCCTTGCCACAGTCACCTTCAGCTTGCTCACTGGGGTTATTAATACAATTATTATTTAATCATTTATTTTTAAACACGATTAACAATCGTATTTTATCTAATTACACAATGATGATTCATCGACATTATAACATTACAGTTTTATCGTCTGTTAATGCATGATCTTCTGTAAAGCTGCTTTGAAACTATTTGTGTTGTGAAAGGTGCTATACAAATAAAATTGACTTGACTTTTCCTGCTATAAAATCAGGATTAGAATGGACTGACTGAGCCAAAGACCAATCGTCAGTCGCCACATCAATAATGCTCTTCCAGCCATACGTTCTTTGTCCTGAGTATGGATAGCTATCTGTGCTGAGAAATCCATGCGGTAAGCGGTTTGTAATCGTACTCTACCAAACCATGTTCTAAATGAAATGGTACTGTTACTCACCCTGCTCAGAACCATTTGACTTGATGTTGGAAATGCTCCTCAACACACATGAACAAATGGGTAAAAAGAGAACCAGTCCATTTTAAGGAATATTCTGTGTATAATATCTTGGTGGTACCATTGGGAAGTAGGACTACAGCACAGCTAATGTGGAGCATTGTTTTAGAGTGGGGTCAGCAGAGTACAGTCCCAGCATCAGAGTTGAGTTGTTGTGGGTGCTTGGGGTCAGCTCTGAGCATTCCTGCCACTCTGTGATGCAGTTCTTTACTCTCAAGGCCACCAAAACAATTTCTCCCATTCGACTGCATGTTAGGAGGAGGCGAGAGAGGAAGTAAGCCAGGTGTGCAGTCACACCCAGCCCCTCTAATCCATCAGCCTGCCGACAGCTTTATGGCGAGAGCTGTTTCAATCATGCTGCCATATGTCAGTGCATCAGTCTCACCATTGTACACTAGCATTATAATAGTTGATTTCTGTTTTTATTTCCATTTTATTTTTGATGTGTCCTTTGAATTTCATTTGAATTTAACACTGTTTTCACTCACTCACGATTCACTTTAGTTTTTTCAGTGCTTTTTGTTTTAGTATTTTAGGACTGCCAAAGTAAATTATATTATTTAAATAGGGTTTACAATGTTAAATTCTTAAGGCTGTCTATTGGTATAGCTATCTAGTGGCATTTTCATGTTGAAGGTAAAATAATAACAATAATAACACTGTGTAAGGAAATACAGTTAGACCAATTAGAGAGACCAGTATGAACAATGATGACCAGGAGTCAAATTCAATAGATTTCACAATAAAGTTCAGTCAATAGAGAAAGAGTTTACTGAAGAAAAAGTTCCCCACATTTCCATTTGGAAAATGACTGGTAATTATAGGCAGTATGAACCATAGGAGTATGGAGATCTGATAAGTGAACAATAGATACAATTCTAGAAATCTTACAGCCATGGTGTTCTGTTTAACTGCGTGAATGCAAGTCAAGTTGGTAAGCAGAAATGGGTCAGAGGTTAAGACACTGGCGCTCAGTTCCTCTGACATAATCACACGATACGCAAAACTCAAAACAACCCCTGCAATGACAGCATTAGACAGAACACAAGGCTGAGTCAGGTCGTACTGGAACACAGGCCTTATCCAGCTGGAACAAACATGACAATACATTAATACATCCAAACGCAACTGAGCTAAATTAGGCAGAAACATACTTTTAGTGATGAATGCTAAGAATGTATTTGTGTCAGTAATTAATAACCTAAAACTTTAACATTGTGAGGGACTCGACATAGAGGCAGAGGTAGAATCCATACACAGAAAGTTTAATAAACACAGCAAGACAAATCCAAAACACAAGACAGAGATGTAGTTGATGAAGCAGGCAAAGTAGTAGTGACAAGTAATCAGTCCAACCAGGCAAACAAAGCAAAACAGTAATCCAATAATCAGTAATCCAAAAAGACAGGCACAATGGATATAACAAGAAGGCAATGAAACAGGCAATGGAAAAATGCTTGGTAAATAACTGGCAATACTTCACAAAGTAACAATGGAAAAGCATGTCTATTTATATATTACATTTACACATTTGGCAGATGCTTTTATCCAAAGCGACTTACAGTGCAATTATTACAGGGACAATCCCCCCGGAGCAATCTGGAGTTAAGTGTTTTGCTCAAGGACACAATGGTGGTGGCTGTGGGGTTGGAACCAACAACCTTCTGCTTAGCAGTTCAGTGCTTTAGCCCACTACGCCACCACCACTCCAATGGACTTTATTCAGTGCAAACAGGAAGTAAACATAGAAGAAATGGTTCATGGCTAGAATTCGGGAGAGGGCTCCCTCTAGCGGTTGACAGAATGTGTACCAGCCTCATTCGTTACAAACACAATAAAAATCGTATTTATTTTGATCAATGATAAATTAAATAGTTATAACTTATAATATATTTGTCCTCTGGGAGCTGGGCTAAATGAATAAGCACTGTTTCTGCATTCCTGATAGAAATCAGACCTTCAGTCACACCTCAGTGGACAAATAAACAAATGACCTGCAACATTCATAATTATAAAATAATTGGAATAAATGCATGCTTTGATTACCTTTTGATTGACAATTACTAGTGTATGTATTTATCTCATCCATAGGCTGAAGACATAGGGGTAAACAAACCCATTCACTGTTATACACATATACATAAAGGGGAGACCAGGGCCACAACCACCACCAGTGAAACAAAATAAACATCTCTCTTTAAATGTACTCTGCAATAAACAGCCTATTATACGCTTTTCCCAAAAATTGAAAAAAGTAAAACAATGAGACAGAAATAAAAAACATAACAATTATTCTTGAAACAACAACAGAAGAATAGAACGTAGCATTGCTTTCAACAATAAATATTTAATTGTATATAAATATGACATTTAAAAAACATGAGACTACCTGCCCCGATAAAAATTTGCAACTAACAAAACCTCTGTTAGAGAAAACACATATGTTTGTTGTTTGTGTATATATTTGCGATTTTACCGTTACGGACATACAGCCCTTTTGACAGCTTTCCTGTTTTACAACTAGCCCCGGTCTCCCCTATACAGGCACACCCAAACACTCTCACACCCTGACAAGCACAAAATGAAGATTAAAAACACTGCAGAACACAGACCCTACTTTGTGACTGTGTGCATGTGTGCTCTATGAGAGTAGGGGAGATTACTCCAAAATGTTTTCGAGTTTGTGTCTGGCTCCAATTGTGGTCAAGAACTCTCTACTGTCTGTTTTCCAGTTGTGAACTGCTATTTCTTACAGAGTAAGCACTAACTTACCAGAACAATCTGGCCATATTTCTGCGTTACCAATCCCGACATTCAGTTCAATATAGAGCAAAGCCCCTCCCATGCATGAATGAACAATAAGGCCCAATCTGGGAGGGCGTGGAGCCATGCAGCCTCAGTGCAGCCTCAGTGCAGCGTGGGTTTAAATGAAAGTCACTCAGCGCATGCAGGACATCATAAGCAGACAGTGAAAAAAGGCAGTGCTGTAGTCACCCTGCTGGGGAGCGGGACGGCACAGCAGCCAGCCGTAGTCTGCAACTGCGGTAGTTCAGCTGTGATCATTGTGTATGCCTGTGTGCTTGTGCGTGTGTTTGTCAAGCTCAGGTGTGGGCTGTTACAGATATGTGTGTTATACTGGATGCATGTGATTGAGGCACCTGTTCTGTTAGAATGTTCTGTCTGTTTAATCTTAGGCCTCTCTCTCTCACGTGCACACATACATATTTACAAGGGCTCTCTCTGCATGGGTGAAACATGTCCAGGTCACATTTTATACCAAAATCTTTTGCATTAAGAAATTCGTTTTTTAAGACTAATATTATATTATATTTACTGTTATTTATGTTAATAATAATAATAAAATAATTATTATTATTATCATTGTTGTTGTTGTTGTTGTTATTGTTTTATTATTTTTTGCATTTTGATGGCCAATAAGCACATTTTGCTTTTTGGTAATTTCCATTATTCTTAGTAATGTTATACAATAAAATGACAAACTTGCTATTACACTAAGTTTTTTGTTATTTATTTATTGCTTTATTTACTATTTATGTATATTACAAATATTTAAGAATGTATTAATTCAAAAGGCATTACAACAGATACTACCATGATGTACGTAATTATATATTTAAAAAAAGAAATATATATACTGTATATATATATATTTAATATTAAATATATATATATATATATATATATATATATATATATATATATATATATATATATATATATATTATTATTATTATTATTATTATTATTATTATTTTTTTTTTTTTTTTTTTTTTTATTACAGTAATGAGAAATTGTGGGGGAAATATCCTTAATTGACAGGAAAATTATGTTACAATGCAAAGTCTTAACCATCAGAAACACATGATTCAAGACCCTGCATGAAATCTCTTGACAAGGGCAATTTCCTTTCCTACATTGACAAATTTTGTATTGAAACACCCTTTGGGTGTGTGACATATAGATAGGCTCATCGGTAGCTTTTAGTTTACATCATTGCCATGATCCATGATTTGCTACTTGCAATTCAGATGCAGGAGTTTTTATGGGAATATACTATACATTCTATTCTAGAGAGCAAATATCTGTGTTGTGAGACATGATAAATACATATTTTTGGTCTGTTTTCCTGGAAGAAGAGTACTGTATATCTAAAATGTGCTTATCTGCTTAAAGTTAATTTGTCAACTTTTACAGTAGGAGTTAGCTAAAAATAAATAAATAAATACTAATGTTGTGAAGTATGACCTATTTGACTTCACTAATATTGTGAGAATCACCTGAGTACTGGTTGCGTATAGCCTTGGTATGTGGTGTCCTCTCAGTTTTTATAAACTCTCAATGGTTTTCTTGACAATTTAGTAAATCTCATTCAACATCACATTTTAGAATCAGTAAGAATAATTCATCCGTCTCGGGTCCTTTTTTAATAAGCTTGAGTTTCCATTCCCTTCCACTGAATGAATTTTCTCGTTGACCTGGGGTTGATTTTTTTATGAAGCTTACCGGTATCTGCGGTATGTATGGAAGATCTCAGTAGGTTTGAGAGCAGGGTGTGTGGTCACCACACCAGCCTGAAGTCTTCCACTAGCTCCACTTATGCGGTACACCTCTCTTTCTTTCTCTCCTTCACTCACGCTCTCTTTTTCTCCTCTAGACACAAATAAATAAGTGATATTTTCATTAATCCCTGCCGTCCTTCAAAATAATATGGTGGCTACTTCATAAAACATTGATGCCAATCTTTCATTATTCATTTTGGGGGTCCTGTTCTTTCATTCCTGAAAGGAAATGAGAAATGGGGGGGTAGACACCGAGTGACAGACCGGAGGGAAAGAGGGATAACATGGTGGATGCAAAGGCCAGGCAGAGTGGCATTTTTGCATTATGTTTTATCTCCGTTCTGGCTGAATGCCATTTCCTGCCAGTTTTGGAGTTTATAGCTTGGGATGGGGTAAGTAGTGAGGTGTAGAGCGAGAACACATATCCCAAACATATTTTCAGATTAACGAGAACTCTGATCACTTCTGTCCTCAGAGAACAGGTGACGCACATCTCCGAAAAGCAATTAGAGAGTGTTTTACCTCCTATCCAGTAATAACAAACATCTAATAAACATAAATAAAAATATACATTGGGAAACACACAAAAGTTTCCTTGTAGGTTTCTTTTTCAGTCAACTTTCTGTTCTATGGACTTTAGTCAGATTGGACGCCATGTTTAATATGATGCTTTATAGTCAGTGCAGTCTGTTCAATATGTTATGCAAACTGTTGTTGAACTTGGACAACAAAACATAAAAAAAAAAAAAAAAAAGACGTGTTTAAAAACTGTACATCATACAAGAGTACTTAGACCTTGTCTCATAGAATCATGTTACTGTACCTACATTTTTGTGAAATAATTTTCCGTGTCTTGTTATATGTATTGTGGCAGTTTCCTGGTGAAATGAACACTAGAGGCGCCACAACAACAATGAATTGTATTCCCTTTACACAAATCACATGCAAAATGTCAGATTATCACTTTACGAAACACTTTTCGCTCTGTTCATCACGCAGTAGAATCTTATGAGATCAAAACATTTTTCTTTTACATTTTTTAAGGCACCACATAACCAAATACATTTACAAGCTTTTTTCAGCGTGATCAAGTTGTGCACTAGCTAAACTAATAGAACATTGGACCAGACATGAGTCCCAAAGAGCATACGAGTTGGCATGTGAGCCGAAAGTGTCATAGAAGCACCACAAAATGACGTGATCCTTGCATTCCATATCTCGTTTATGTCTAATTTGTGGCTAGTGTAATGGATGCATGTATGGAGTACATAAAAGGTCACTTTCTCCCCTTTCTCATGGCCCTTTACCTTCATTAAGAGACCATGAAAGCCTTCAGTATTGATTTGTGAGTTTCTCAAGGATGCACTTTGAACTCTCCACCATTATGGAGAGATAATGGTTGTTTGGATGTAGTTTAGACCAGTGATTTTAAGATGCAAATGATTTGTGGCCCCTGCATTAACAGTGGCTGTTGGTTTTAGCGGTGTGTGGTGGAAAACAGTGCATGGCTGCTATTGGAACGAGAATAGGTGTACTTGTTTTTGATAATGAGGCCTAATTTCTTAATGATGCTAAATGACACGTATGGCAAGCTACTGGTCAACTTATTCTGTGGAAAGAATAGAGAAATAGGTTTATAAATGAGGCATATTAGACATATAAAGTCTATGTTATCAAACCCAGCCAGAGCACTGCACCATTGCTGCAGATTAAGTGCCTTATTTGCTTAATTAGTCTGTGCTTTTGGGCACAACAGGTCAGAAATTATTTATAATAATCTATTTGTGATATACAAAATACACTGCCCCTCGGAATCAGAAAGTAATATTTTTAACCTCGACCAGAGAGGTGACAAATATTTCTGCAATTTTTTTCTAACATAAAGCTAAAGGTTAATTACTAGATTTTCCCCTCATGTGCAATTACTTTAAGTACAGATTCACAACACAAAGGGAAAATAATTATTAGCACAGGCTAGAGAGCAACAACATCAAAAAGCTAAAGTGTAATTATATTGTTTGCATGAAATCAAACATCATAAACAAAACATTCTATAACTCTACCAACAATAGAGTATTTGCAACCCTTGCAAAACAAACTCCATGCATTAGTTTTATTCTTCCCATACAAAGAAGGTTTTTTGTGTGTTTTGTGTTCCAACAGCAAACTAATGCTATTGACTTTATAAGCGGTTTCGATCCCTGTTGCATCAGCCTCATCAATCGAACACACTCTTAGCAGATGCTTGGCTGTTCAGGGTGTACTTTACATCCGGAAGACAGAGAGCAAGCGAGGGAGAGGCAGAGAGGTTATACTCAGTCAAAACCCCTTCAACCCGTGCACCTGCCCAGCGTGTCGAACGCCATTATGAATTTGCATACAGAGGTGCTATATGACTAAATGGCTTTGTAGAGCTCCGTCGCGCCGAGTGATTTACCTTTCTGCATAGTGCCGCAGTTCCCAGCTCTCTTTTCCTGTTTGCAGCCAAAGTTCTCTCTCTCTCTCCACCATAAGTATTAATCTGTCACTCGAATAATACAAGAAATAGAGAAAGTGAGGAAGCTGCCATTTTAATTTCTCAAGCAGAAATTAAAGAGCACACAACGTCTTCCAGTGAACCCATATAGAGGTAGAATAACAATCTACTTTACTAATCTACTAACAGTAATCTTCATTATTTACCAGTTTGAAATGTTTTCACTCCATGAGGGTTCTTAAAGGGTAACTAAACCCTAAACCAACTTTTTTTAGTTAATGATCTGTAAGCATGGGGCTTTATTAGTACTGGTCATTGATTCAAGTAATTTTTTTGACATTTGTGTATAAAGTGTTTTAATTCTACAATATATGGTGTAAAAACGTCTGCGTGCTGCCCTCTTCAGGTTGAACGGTGGCTACTGCAGTTGAATTTTCCTATTGGCTGTTGCGGTACTTCGTGACGTAAGCGGTGACAGCTGACGTAAGCAGGTTCCAGCTCATTACGCCAGATTCATGTACATGTCGTCTTGCGACCATGTGAGGAATAATAATAACATAGAGTCTGACAGCAGCTGTCAATTAATCCGTCACTACGAGTATCAGGTGCCCCCCCTGCTCAGCCCCGCACTCGGTTCATTCCCTCTATCCCCGCCGGGGTCTGCCCACTTTTCCAGCATTTTCAAATATTCCTAGTGGGTGGAGTCAGACTCTGAGCAGGTGTTTAGTTACCTTTTAAAGGGATAGTTCACCACAAAATGAAAAATCTTTCATCATTTATTCACCCTCATGTTCCAAACCCATTTAACTGCTTTCATCTGTGAAACACAAAATAGATGTTAGGCAGAATGTTAGCCTCAATCAATGTATCATACAGTCCATTTGGCATATTGCTGCCCTGTTAAAGTTTCGTTCTCCAAATGGCCAGTCCAGTATACTGGCACCTCTTTATCTGATTCCTTGTGTATCTTGCTTTTGACCTCTTGCTCTCTTTCACCTAAACAGAACACAAACCCACTAAATCTACATCATTAGATAGACCCCCTGTATACTTCATGAAGCTCACAAAATCTGCCAAAAAACATCCAAAAACTTTGGTTCATATTTTACCCCAAAAGTTGGAATAAAGAATTTATTGGCCATTTTAATCTCGCTCTCTCTCTCTCTCTCTCTCTCTCTCTCTCTCTCTCTCTCTCTCTCTCTCTCATATGGGCACATGTGAGTTCTATTTTCCATATAAAATGTCCAAAGAGGGGCATCAAAAGCGAGTTGTAAAGCAAGTTGTGCGACCCTAAACCTAACCGTCATTGGAGTAAAAATTCAATCCTAGCGGTTAAATGGAACCTCATTGATTATTTGAACGGGATTATTTCCTTGTTTCTAAACGGGGCGCTAACCCATGTCTGTGATGCTGCTGAGGCTGCTGACGCAACATACAATCAGCCGCGACACAGGAGAAGGAAAACATGCTTGAACTGATGCAAAATTGTTTAGCAACTCGGCAAAATGGGATCAATATCAGCGTACTGGAACATTAAGTAGCAACCAGTCAACTTCCCGTATGATCATGTTGTGTTCATCAGGGTGTGGTAAGATACTGAATACCAAATGGACCCCTTTCCATAGACTGTGATGACACATTTCAGGCTCATTTAGGAGAATAAATCTAGCAAATATATTTATACTTACTTTTTTATTTAGCATAAATTTATAAAATTATACTTTGTTATATTACCCCGTCATTCCATGCCAAACCCAGAAATGTCCAGGTTCATATCATTCATAATGTAAACATGGGCTGTATTATGTTGGTATGCTTATGTTTGTGACTTCAATATATGATATATACATATGATTTACAGTACATATATGATTTACAGTAGGAATTACCCATTTTTGCAATTATAAATTGGGTGGACAACACGGTAGATTGTTTTGTTTGTTTGAAAAGAGCAATTTCTATGATATGCCCACATTGCTTTTAAATTGATTTAAGTGGGGCTCAGAGGGGCATGTCTGGCTGGCTGATCTGTTGTTTCTCTAGGTGTAATTGAGATGTTTCAGAGGTTCCAGGGTGGCATGTGGTGCTATGGGACTAGCCAAGAGCACAGGGGGAGAGGAAATCATGGCAGAGTGCTGTCTGTCTGTCTATCTGTCAACTTCAGTAAATACTATAACCACTCCCCAATATCCCTCCAAACACATGCACACATATATAAGTGCACAAATAACCCCACAACGTCCCTTTCGCCCCTTCACACACACACACAGATATACACACACACCCTCTGTGGACCTGTGGCGGGGAAGATAATTGGCAGCATCTGCTGTCTAGGAAGCAGCGCATCCTCCCGGACCCCCTTTTGCCCCCCCAGCCCCCGGGCATCTAGAGACACCAGTCTGGCTGTGGGCACCAAAAGTGTGAATAGGGGTGGGGTTGGAGAGAAAGAGAGAGATGCTTAGAGCAAACTTGCAGCTGGCACTCTTGCCTCCAGGGATGTGGTCAAACAGGCTTGCAAGCTGTGCCAGGCAGGGACAGTGCCCCCCCTTCCCGGGACAGATGGTTTACAGATATGGACAGTATGCAAGGAGAGAGAGCATAGAGATGAGGCCCTGACAAATGCAAAAATTAGTTGTTGTAAAGATTAAAATTGAGCATTTAGAATTTGGCAGTGTAACTCATTTTGTACAACTCTGGCGTGCAATCTGAAATTGTGTATGTTTAAAGTTCAGGCATTGGACTTACCAGTTTACGGTGGAATTAATTACTGCATTACAGTGATGAATTATGTATGGATTTGTTTGCAGAAAAATAACTGATTCATATATTGATTTTTTTATTTTTATTTCTGTAATTGGGACCAGATTTTTAATAGTTGTTTTTTTTTTTTGGTTTGTTTCAAATTAGTTTCACAGTTTATACATTTTTTTATTTGTTTTAGTATGTAAGGTAATATGTTAACTAATATAACTGAAAAAATTGTAATACCATTAAAGTTCTGTGTGCTGTGTATTATCGCTATCATCTTGGTTACTGTCGTAGACATTGTGTCGATGTAGTGACACTAGATGTTGCTTTTGAGAGCCCCGAACACCTCTATTCTTTTGAGGAAATGCCAATGAGAATTGGTGAGTGGAATTTGCACTCCCTCAGACATACGGTATAAAAGGAGAAGGAATGCCCACTCTCATTTAGGTTTTGTGCTGAGGAGCCTAGACAAGATCCATCCATTTCAGCAGCTAGTACAGTGTTGTGGCAAGAGGGACACAACATCTCGTTCCCTCCATCAGGTAACGGAGGTTACGACAATAACCAAGACGTTCACCTTCTGTCACTCACTCAACATTGTGTCGATGTAGTGACACAAGGGGTCTCTATAGAAAAAAGCCACAACAGCTGAACCGTGTTTCATGAACTGCTGATGCAGGTGCAAGCAAGCTGGTGCGTGTATAATATCAGACTGCACGTAACCTCCTCCAATACCCCAAAAAGATGTCATGCAGTTACCCACATCTCTGTGGGGGGGAAGCAACGTAATTAGCATGGGAGCAGACCGCATCAGCCGTGGCCTTTTCTCTCTATGTTTACTCTCCCCAAAGAGATCCAGCTGGGGATATTTACTGCTATTATACGAATCGTGGAATGTGTTCTTTTTTCGTTCCCATTCTTTCAGGAGGAAAAGACCCTGCAGAGACCACATCCTGCCCAAAAGGGGAGCTCAACATGTGGCAATGCGACACTTGGGCTCACCAGCCACACATGGAAGGGGTGAGGTGGTAGGTCCTGCCTCGAAGGGGAGGAGCTCTACAAACACGGCAGCCGGGGGTGGAGAGAGCTCTGCTGACAGGGAGACCATACCGCAGAAAATATATCACAGGGAGATACCTGAGTAATTGGCACCTGTGAAGCTCCAATCCCAGTACAGGGTATATTAGTACCCTTAGTGGGTCTACTGGGAACTCCTACGGCAAATGCGTGACCCACAGGGCAAGGGAGGAAGGACATCCAGGGTCCACGACTTCGTGAACTCGACTGGGGGTAAAAGCGCATCCTTTCGCCTCAGGGGAGGGGAAGGGCACTATATGCAAGCGAAACACCTGGCCAGTTGTTCCGTACTACCAAACTCTACCTGTTCGTACCTGATCACAGGACGAAACTGGCTCAACCCGGAGATTGTAAAATCTTGCAAAGGTATTGGGTGTTGCCCAGCCTGCTGCTCTGCAGATGTCTGCTAGAGTGGTGCCATGGGCCAGTGCCCATGAGGATGCCACACTCGTAGAAGTGTGTGCTTGTATTCCCAAAGGGGCGGGCACGGTCTGGGCCTGGTATGACAGAATGATGACACCAGGAGGACCGAGGAGAGATCCCATGATGAGAAGAGGTGTGGCCTGGGAGGATTCAGCTTCCGGGCTCTCTGAGGAGCCTGATGATCAGGTCGTGCTTCCCTAGGGACTTACCATCCATTGCGTCATGGTGAGCCGCTATAGCAGCTACATATGCCTTCAAGATGGAGGGGGACAGCAGCCCCTCCAGCCTCTCCTGCAGGAAGGAAAGAACTGACCAGACTGCGCTTCTCTGGGGGTCTTTAGTTTGGGAAGAACACCAATTCATAAACAAGCGGCACTTCAGGGCATAAAGCTGCCTCGTAGAGGGAGCTCTGGCCTGAGTGATTGTGTCTACCACTGCTGGTGGTAGGCCACTTAGGTTTTCCATGTCCTGTCCAAGGGTCAGACGTGGTGTTCCAGAGCTCTGGGCACAGTGCCAGATGGTGCCCCATCCCTGATAAGGTCCTTCCTCAGGGGAATCTTCTAGGGAGGTTTTGTCACGAGGAGCGTGAGGTCCGAGAACCAAGTCTGGATGGGCCAATATGGGGCCAAGCGGGTGACTCGTTCCTCATCCTCCCTGACCTTATATAGGGTTTGTGCAAGTAGGCTCACTGGGGGGAATGCATATTTGTGCATATTTTGTTACAAGGTGGTTGCGCTGAGTGGAACCTTGAATCACTTTCCTTGCTCTGTGTATCCGGCATAAGGCAGTTAAGCGATTGTGGAGGAGTACATCTCGGTTTGTCCTAGAGACTCGTCACAACCGGTTGGCCATGTGCATGGCGCAGCTGGGCACACAAATTCGCGGGGCTCTGGCTGAGAGACTGTGTCTGGTCACGTGACAATGGCGGTCGTGAACACCGACTATGTGACCCAAGGAGTGAGGAGACAAATCTTTTTAGATTTACCTTCCGGCCCTCCACTGGGGGATAGAGTGGTCTGGACACAAGATCCGTGGTGGATGACTCGCTCCCTGGGTCGTCTGTCTCAGGGACACTTAATAGCCTTCCGGGATCTCGTGCCGGTCCGTGAGATGGGGGTCGTCAGCTTCCTGCGGGGGTCTCTATACTGGGGCCGAGAGCTGAAAGATGTGCTGGATGGCATCTGTCTGCTTCTTCACTGTCGAGAACTGCTGAGCGAACACAACGGTGTCACCGAAAAGTCCCATCTGGGAGTCTCTCATTTCGACCAGATTCAGCCACAGGTGGCGCTCCTGGACCCCTAATGTGGACATCGCCTGCCCGAGTGCTTGCACCTTGACCTTCGTTGCCCGAAAGGCAAGGTCGGTCACCGAGCACAGATCCTGCAGCACATCGGGATCAGGACTACCCACGTGCAGTTTTTTTAGTACCTTGGACTGGTGTACCTGCAGGAGGGCCATGGGATGCAGGGCAGAGACGGCCTGTCCAGCGACACTGTAGGCTTTGGTCGCCTGAGATGAAGTAGTCCTACAGACTCTGGAGGAGAGCGCCAGACGATCCCGTTAGGTGGCAAGTTATCCACCTGAGGGACCTCCGTGAACCCGTGGACCACCCCTTCATCGAGTACAGTGTGAGTGGATGAACCCGGAAGTCTGTTTCAGGCAGTGAAATGTGCCCTCCACCACTTCGTCAGTTCGTTGTGCACCTCCAGGAAGAAAGGAACTGGGAGGGGGTAGGGCTGTGAGCGGTGCCCCGAACCCAGGAACCAATCATCGAGCGCTCAGATGAGGGTGGAGGGTTCCAGTCCAGCACGATACTCGCGGCAGCCTGGACAAGCATGGCTTTCAGCTCTACATCAGCCTCAGACTGGGTGGGCAGACCCAAGGGTGGCAGCCCAATCGAGTCCTTAGCATCCAATATCGCCAGTGCGCTCTCCAAAATAGCGATCGAAGACTCCTCCTGCTCGCAGACCCCGAAAGAGACGTCAAGCTGGCCATGAGGCGGGCTGGTCTTTTTTGGATCCGGACGGGAGCAAACGAGTGTGCTTGGGAACTGGAGGTCCACGGGGAATTACCGGGCTCGCCTCATATCCTTGGGTAGAAGGCGCAGCATGGAGGGGTGGATAGAGTGGCTTTCCCATTTCATAAGAAGGAAAGCTGTGACCGCAATGTTGCCATGGTCATATTCTCTCAATAAGAACATGAACCATCCACAAATGCTGCCTCAGTGTGATCGCTGCCCAGACATGTGAGGCAGTGCACATGACCATCGGAGGTGGAGAGATAACGACCGCATCCAGGAATCACACAAAGATGGAAAGGCCTCTTTATAAAGATGCTTATTTAAAAATATGTTCAATGTCAATGTGTGTGCTCTAATAAAGAAAATATACTCTTTAGTAGGAATATACACACTTTTAGCACTGTCGAAGCGCCCAGGAGCGAAATCTGCACTCATCGTGCAGAAGGAGAGAAAGCCACTGGAAATGCGGAATATATCCAACAGTATATGCTTCTTAAGAGGTGAATGGAACAGCAGTAGTATTCAACTCGCTGATAGTACAACCGCTCAACCCCGAAGAAAAAATCTGAATGAGAGTGGAAATTCCTTCTCCTTTTATAACCGTATGTCCGGGGGAGTGGCATGCAAATTCCACTCACCAATACTCACAGTTGTTTTTTTTTTTCAAAAAGAATAGAGGTGTTCGGGGCTCATTATATTGACACAACGTCGAGTGAGTGACAGAAGGGGAACTAGTGGCATTTTACTATTTAATGGGATATGTGACTGGTTGTTAATTTTCAAATTATGGTATATTCACATTATAAATACTGTATATTGTTTCAAATAAATTGTGAATCAAAAATGTTTAACAATTCATGGTCAGTTTTATTTGAGTTAGTTTTGGAGTCAAAAACTCATTTTAGTTTAGTTTCTTTTTTTATGTTTTTCTTTTTTTATATATTTATTTTTCAGTTCATGAAAAAGTTTCATTTCATTTTCATTTTAGTGTTAATAAAGTCTTAATGTTAATAGGACATAGAAGAAAGTTGCACATTGTCTTCATATTAATGTATTGTGTGGTTTCCAGCAGCAAGTAATTGTCTCTCCACTCTGTATTCAAAAATGCTGCGTGACGCCACACAATCAAACCCAACATGACACTGCAGAAACAGAAACCAAGAGACCAATTAAATGCTCTGTTGCTAGTCGGATTTACAACTGGTTAGGACAAAAACTTAGATTTACATGGATGGGATAGCTTTATATGCTTGTCAGTTTATCTTGTCATGCCTGGTTAGTACTCAGTGTCAGTCTTATGTGCATCTCTTTCAAATCGAGTGATGCCCTGAATTTGACTCACCAGCACTTTGACCTTTAGCCAGATTTTGGCATTGTCTTGCACAGATATCACTTCCTTTGAGACCTTATTTAGTCGAGTGTGTCATTGGTTTGATCTTGCATGAGTCACCTTGTGCGTATTGAACAAAAACACCACTGACATCATTGCTGCCGCTGCTTTCATTACTACGGCAAACATCACCCAACTTTACCAGAACATTATCTCATTCACAGCAAAATCTCCTTTCACATTCAGACATCACCTGATGAAGAACAGTTTCCAACTGTGGTATGGATTTCCCATAAGACATCATCTAATTTTGCAGTGTTTTTAGCACCAGTGTTTTTATGGCAAAAGAACACTTCCTCACTTTGTTGACTGGGTAAAGCATGGAGAATGAAAAACAGACAAATCAGAAGTGATCATGCAGAGGGTTTAGGAGGCTAGTATACCCAGTCACTGTCTGCTCTCAGGATCCTAGCACAAACACTGCCCTACAGGCTACATTAGCCAGCAGGCCATACCCAGATATGCTGCTGCCTGCTGTACAATCTTAACGTGGTCCTGATGCCCACATCTAATGGAGCTAATGTGGATGGATTTCAGCTTGTATCTCTGCCATCTCTCTTCCATTGGCTCACTTCCCTCTGTTTTACCATCTCGCAGAGTCTTTCTCTCCCCCATTGCCATCACTGTGTGTGTGTGTTTGTGTGTGTGTGTGTGTGCGCACATCTATGCATGTGTGTGTGTTTGTGAGTGCGTTGTGGAGATAGAGTGCAGACTGGCGCCAGGCTGTCTCCTTGGGTCCACTCCACGTACTCTGCTGATGCAGTCAGCCAACACATCTCAGCCATCCCCTGGGAGAGAGAGAGGGAGGAAGGGAGGGCAAAGAGATGGCACACCTGCATCAGAGCATCCCCTGTTCCCCTGTTCTTCTTTTACCCCACTCATGCTCCTTTTTCTATTTACAAACACATTTGTACTCATTTTTTATAATTTGAAGTGTTTATTTCTCTCTAAGGAAAAGAATCACCTCAGGCTTTGATGTTGTTTTCTCATGCACAAATTTGATTTAAAGTACTGAAGTAACCTAACTAATATTAATGCTATTACTTATGCTAACAGTATTTAGCATTTACTTTATTGTCAGAATTTATCTACTGGTACAAAATTAAATTGAGTGCAATGGACTGCCTCTGGAAGTAAAAATCCCACTCATATATCTATAAGGGAATAGATTATTAAAAACAAATCTACAAACCTTTAAAGGGGTATTGACACAAGAAATCTAAATTCCCTTGATCTTTTGACATATAAGAGGTTTCAGAACTCAAAATTTCCTGTGCAAAAAGAGCATTTGTTGAAGCCAAACTGCCAAAATGACTTATTCTCTACTTCCTCCACATTGTGATGTCACATTGTGGTTGACATTTGCATCTGACTGCCTCCATAACACATTTATGACTACTTTACCTTATAACTTCCGTAGCCCTCCCAGTAGCAGTGAGCAGTGAGGTGACACGGAGAGAACAGGTCAATCAATAGCAGAGAGCCAATCATAACGGTGGGTATTTCATGTCAAGTCTTGAAGTAGCAGCACCAAAACCAAGCGTTTCTGACAGAGGGTCAAAATGAGAGTAGCAAATGATCATGTTTTACAAATACACGTTTTTTGGTGTAAAAAAATATCACTAATATTGTGAGTGAACCTCAAGGAACATAATAATGTACAAAAAAAAAAAAAGGCATGTCAAGGCTCCTTTAAGGACAGACCTACAGTGACAGTCTTGTACCTTTGTCTTTTTTTCCAATTTTAAAATACTTTTTTGCTTCTGATAAAAAAAAATTAAAAAAAATTATGTAGGGATTCACCTCAGAGTTGGTTGGGTTGGTAAATGGCTTAGAATGATTACAGAAGTATTTGAAATACCTATGGAAAAAAATGTAAATGATAATACAGGCAGAAATATTTCCAGATTAAAAACAATTGAAAAAGGAGGCGGGCATGGTTGTTTTCTCTCTCTCTCTCTCTCTCTCTCTCTCTCTCTCTCTCTCATATATATATATATATATATATATATATATATATATATATATATATATATATATATAATAAAAACAATTAACAGTATGAGTCATTGGTAATTAAGGTTGTCCGAGGTCAAAATAAGAAATCTTTTTTGAATGTAGTTTAAAATACATGCGTCAAGTTCATTGCAATCTAATATTTGTGTCCATGTTGGTTCCATAATTTCTTGAGTTTTTTTTTTTTAGCATTTTATAAAAGTAAAACTATATATATATATATATATATATATATATATATATATATATATATATATATATATATATATATATCATATATTATTTTAAGAATTTAAGCTTTTAATAAGAATTATTTTTCAGGAAAGTAACACTCCTTAGACATTTTTTACTTAAATCCTCTGAGAAAATATCAAAATAACTTTGAACTATGCAATTATAGAATTTTCATTATAGTTGGGGTATATTCAAGATATATTTTTGTGTGAATCGCACGCAGAACAACTTTTTTAGGCACTAGATTTACTAGGCCAAAAATAAAAAGTGTCATGTCATTGACCCATTAAAAAAAAGTGAGTGGTGTTTTTTCATGCTAAACTTGCTGCCATAATGGGTATTGTGTGTGGTTGACAGGGTGTTGCTATGTAGTTTCTAAGGTGTTCAATGTGGTTTTTAGTGAGTTGTTATATGGTTACTATGTGTCCTGGGTGGTTGCCTTGGCAAGCACAACTAATGATTGTTTCAGATGTCCCAAACCTTCAACACTGCCTCCCATCTGCTATTGTACATAAAAACTGGTTGACCTGGGTCAAACCCATGGTATTGGTAGTTGACCTGTCAGACTGCATAAACAAGCAAAGCAATGATTTGAAATCTCCACAGAACCAGAATGTTTGCACACTTTAGGAAGTCTACCCAAGGTTTACTTGTAGTTTTCTTGGATAGAAGGTATTTTTACATTGAAAAGGCCACTTTGCACTGTTAAATAAAGCAACAATAAAATGGTGCCCAGAGCCAAATAAGTGAATCTGTGTTATGGGACTTATAACGACACTGGCTGTGCCCTCATAATCTCAGATGTCCCACTGGTGCAGGGGGTTCTCAGGTGGGAAAAAGTCTTCCAAACCACAGAAAACTGACACACAAGCACACACACATTCACACCAGGGCACCTCATATACATCACCCAGTCTGGCTGTTATTACCCTCTTTTCTCTAATACACACCTGCCTCCACCCCCTGCAGTTGGTGTATGTATGGGTGTGCCCTGTGTGATTTCTGCCCCTGCGCCCCTTGAGGGGGCATGGTGCCATGTTGGCTGGTTCATAGGTCTCATCTGCTCTATGATAATTACCCCAGACATCCCTCAGCTCGGCAGGGCGGCTACCTACCACCATGGGTCACACCATGTGTTATTCAAACACACACACACATTATATTAGCCCTGCTCACCACTTCTAGGTCCCTGTCTGACTTGCTATAATCACGATACACACACTCTCTCTCTCTCTGTCACACACGCACACACCATTACACTGCCTCTACAGATGGGATGAGCCACCTGGGACACACAGGCCCACACTGGGGTGTTGTTCAGTATTGTAGTGATGACGCATTATTGAGTGAGCACGGGAGATCACATGAGCCTCATTGTGTGGAAACAGACAGGGTGTGGCCCATGTTTTTGCCTCATTATTATTTTTCACCTTTTATAAGTATGATGCAAGATGAGACATTTTGGAAAATGGGTGGGCCATTAAGTAACTCCCTAAACACAAGATCTATGGCCATCTACTGGCCGAGTCGAGAGCATACAAACTTAAATACAAAAAACTCTTAGAGGCATGTTTGGAATTAAATACTGTACTTGTAGGATAAGGTATACTAGTGTTCAGTATCCTTGATAGCTAGACACATAGAGCTTAGTTTGTGCAGTTGCAAGCAAGTGCTTTCTATCAGCCAGTGCTGTGTTAATTAATGTCCTTAAATTATCAAGCAATAGACATGTAACCATAGAACCTAACCTGAAGGTGATGTTAGGTAATACTGATTTTCCAAACGTGTTTGGTGTGTGACCCTGTGATTGCATGCTAAAAAAGCTCTAGGCTTTTGAAATTGATTCATGAGAATCTGTGCAGTTGATCCTGTGCTGTTTTCTCTTTCTGTGGCTGTTTCTTCGTTTAGTATCACTAGAGACACTAGAAATCTCATCTTTTCCCACACACAGCCAATGACAGGGGCCGCACTCTAGCCACCTGCACACTGCTGGAGCTAGTCTCTATCTGATCATCTGTAGATTAGTGTTTTCATGTTTGTTTGTTTTTCCATTGTTTATTAATTGATTTATTTGCAATTTATTTAGTGCCTCTGCAAGAGCGCAGCCGACTCCCCTTGAAAGGGGGGTGGACTGTCCACACTCTGCTGAGCGCCGCATGCCATGACAGCACATCCGCTGTAGCGTTGAGGCTGCCCGGGATGTGAGTAGCCTGCAGCGACTTCAGACGGCGCTAACTCCAAAGGAGGAGATGGGGGGCATGTTGCGACATTATATCACCTTGGTGATTTATGTACGCTACTGTCGCTTTGTTGTCTGACTGGACAAACACATGCTTGCCCCAGATCAACGGTAATGGCCTCCGCAGGGCGAGCATCACAGCCAGTAACTCTAGACAGTTGATATGCCAACTCAGTCACGGTCCTGTCCAGGAATCAGCAGGTACGTGCCCATTGCACACGGTGCCCAGCCGAACTTGGAGGTATCTGTGGTGACCACGACGCATCTAGACTCTGTAGGGGAACCACAAAAACATGAGGTCTATCCAAGGGCTGAATAAGTGGCGGCAGAGCGGCGCCATGCCCATCTCAGGACTCGAGTCTGAAATCAGTGCAGAAACGGTCTCATATGACCACCGCCGAGGAAGCCATATGCCCCAGGAGCCTCTGAATGTGTTTCAGTGGAACCGCTGTCCTCCAACTGAATGACTTCAGGCAGTTCAGCACCAACTGCGTGCACTCACTTGTGAGGCGCACTATCATTGAGAACGAGTCTAACTCTATGCCGAGAAATGAGATGCTCTGAACCGGGGAGAGCTTGCTCTTTTCCCAGTTGACCCGAAGCCCTAGACGGCTGAGGTGCCTGAGCACCTGGTCCCTGTGCATGCACAGCAACTCTCGAGAGTGTGCTAGAATCATCCAGTCATCAAGGTAGTTGAGTATGCAGACACCCACTTCCCTTAACGGGGCAAGAGCTGCCTCTGCAACTTTTGTGAAGACACAAGGGGACAGGTAGGGGCCGTCGAAAGCAAACCGTAGGACGGGTCTGTGTCAATGTAAAACCGAGACTTGAAAGTATGCATACTTCAGGTCTACCACTGCAAAACAATCTTGATGCCGGTCGCACATCAAAATGTGTTTCTGTCTTAGCATCTTGAACGGGAGTCTGTGTAAGCCCTGTTTCAGAAATCGCAGGTCCAAGATTGCCGCAACCCACTGCTTTTTTTTGGTACGATGAAGGAAGGGCTTTTGAGCCTTTCCCCCAAAACAAGATAAAAAAATAAAGTCGCTCTTTATGATGTTAAAATCCTAGTGCACTCTGCAGATTGTAGCCAACGTGCAGTGCATGACCATTACTGGTTCTCTTGTGAGACATTGCATATGTTAGAATACATTTCTAACTTTCTTAAATCTTGCCAACATGTACGTAGTGTGTCCAACAAGCAAGAGAGCTGCAGTGAGAAACAAGCAGTGAAATTGTGAGACGAGGGCAAGCCCAAAGAACCTGCTAATATTGACTCTCATATGAAGAGTATCACAATCTGTTCATAACTTCTTGTATCTTGTTCATAATCTGTAATCTTACTGCTTATCTGAACACCGACACACACCCCAAAATATCCATATCCTCTCCCAGTTGTTGTTTTTTTAAGACCAATGTGTGGTTAAATGTCCCAACTATTCTGTTATTATCTTCCCGATAACACCATAGAGGTGCCTGGAATGCTCTTTCTGGTGGGCAGCAGTCTTAAAGAGTGCTAGGTTGGAATATATTAGCCTGAAAGTTTGTCTCTTTCTCTCTCTCAGGAGTGTAAGTTTATGATGTGAGCTGTAATAAGTGGATGATTTACGAGCTGTGAAGGCTGTGTGATGGCCAGGGCTCTTAGCGCTAATACTACACGTGTCCCCCCCTACTTGTGAAGAGCACTGCAGCTCAGGGCGTGTATGTGTATGTGTGTGTGTATGTGTGTGTGCGCGCATGTGTGAGTAAGTGTGTGTGTGTGTGTGTGTCGCTGTGCTGTGCTTATTGCACACACTTATCATGTTCAACCATGATACCACCACTCGATATAAACAATCTCGTTCTATTCAGCAGGTTTCATAAACACTTGAGCTAAAATTCAGCAATTACCTCATGGTAATAGATCAAGACTTAGCTCATGATAAAGTTAATCTGTCACTACTTATTAAAGCTATCAATCCCTTACAGAGTCACTTAAATTAGTAAAATAAAAGGATGTACTCTAAAAAATATTAGAAGCCTCCTGAAGTTGATTTCAGTACTAGTGCCTTCTCTGAATGAGAATATTATAAAAGCATCTAGTTATTGATACAGGTATGTAAGTCTAGTTTGTTTTTTTACTTTAAAGTCAAGCTCAATTGACATAATATGTGGCATAATGTTGTTTACCACAAACATAAAATTGGACTTGTCCCACATTTTCTTAAAAAATGAAAGTGGAAGTGGATGGGGTCAGTCCGTAAACTTTAAAATATTAACTATGTAGTTTTCTGTGTAAAGTTATATCCAATTTTACCTACTTCATTGCCATGACGACATATTGCCAAAAAAACCTAAAAGTAAAACTCACGCACTCAAACCCTTAAACGACTGAAAAAACAATTATTTAAACAACTTTAGAGCTCAATTAATACAAACGTTTTAACAAAAGAAATTATCTAAATGCTTCTATAAAATTATAAGCTTCGCTTTTTTGCCTTTAATCCCTCAAAAATTGGTTTTGTAAAAATTGCCTGTGTCTCAATTTAACCTCGATTTTTCTTCTTTTTTTTTAAGGAAGGGAGTGAATCTTTATTATTATTATTATTATTATTATTATTATTATATTATTTTCATGACTTTCTGTTGTTTTAAGGGTTCTTCCGCCCATGTGGATGGAACACCGTGCTAAAAGACTGACACTGTTTGCTGTGTTACCATTCAGTGGCACTGCAACACCAATTTTGGGTCTGTTCCAAAACCTAGTGAGCATCCTCCGAAGATAGCATTTTAAGACATCATAGGCATGCTCCTGATGCAAAGCTGTTTTGGCCAGATTCTAAGGTAGCATCTTATGTACCCTTACCAGAGTAAGCGATCCCAGAATGCACCACGATGAGCTTGGCAGAAAAATAAATCCAAGATGGCAGAATAAGTGAGAGAAATTAAACTTATAGATCTACTTTATTATAATTACTTAATAAAATCCACTTGATACTGAAAAGTATTGATAAATGACAGATTAATATGATGCAAAACCAACTATTTTATGTGTGTGTGCATATTTAGGCTCATTAGAGGATTGTGTAATTTCTCTCACGTCACCTGTATTGAAATCAGTTATATGTCGAGTATTGTGAACTGTGCGTGAGGAGCGCTATTTGAATGATGTGCAGAGTTTCCACCTATATAGAGCATTCAAAATATGAGGAATAATTTAATGTAGGATGCTTCCATAGCAGACAGCTGTCTATTTAGGCAGGAGACAGCGACACAGCTCACTAAGTTTTGGATTAGACCATTGAATTAGCCGTGAAACATGCAGCGTGACCAGTGTAGTCCGATTCCATAATGAATGACTCATATGAGCTGGTTCTTTTGAATCTACACTACTACCAAGTTGTCCTATTCCTGAATGAATGAGTCTTATGAGCCGATTCTTTTGAATCTAGACTACAAAATATACAGCGCTAACTCCCAAATTAATTACTCTGATCAGCTGGTTATTTTAGTTAAAGAAAAACCTACATATGTATTTTTTTAACAAACACAAAGCTTAACCTCTGCACTCTCCACACAGCCCCTATACTTGCTGTGTCCCCAGGTTGGTAAACATGGGCCCCAGCTCCTGGGGTGGTTGCACTCTCCTGTCTCAGATCCCCCATATGCATTTTATCCTCTTCACCATTAGAGAGAGTCATGCAGCCAATTTACAAACCAAAAAAACCCTCTTTTCAAACATACCATTGCACATGGACAGCTCGACCACAAAGCAAGTGAGGTTGCTTAGTAACTGTGCCATCCAGCGCTATTCTCCTGTCTGATTCATGTCCCAAATGATAGATCCATCACAGGAGGACCACTCCACTCCCTCTACCTCTCACATTACCGTGAAAAATTGAGGGAACAAAAAGAAACAGAATCAAATCTAAACCGATAAATACATTAGAAGAGGGTACTCTTGTTTTGTCAATAATTAGACAATATGGGCCCATATCCAAGTAAAGAGTCTGTACAAATCACTTTGAAATTGAGAGTATTGTTGTTGTGGTGAAATGTAATATCTGCATGTGTAATGGATCACATTTTTTTCTTCTTCAGCTCTGCCTTAGTTTGTCAGAGGAATGAGAGAAGAATCGTGCCACTTGACAATTTAATTCTCATATTTGAAAGCATTTAACCTTTACAACAGATGACTGCCAGTGCTCTTAAAAGAATAAGGGAGGGCAAAAAAGACAGAAAAAGAGAGAAAGACAGAAAGAGTCAGAGAGACAGGAGCCACAGTGATGACCTCTACGCTTGATTGATTTGAGAATATAGAAAAGATGTCCCGCTCTGTATGAAAGCTAGCAATTTTCCCCCTCGTCTAGTTCCCTTCAGAGGATAGCCGACAGCCGCGGCATCAAAGGCCCCGTCGTGTTCCTGCTAACAGACTTGAAAAGCGCTGAGATGGAGAATGACACCTCGATATGGGCCCAGTCATTTAGCTAACAGCACGCACACACACACACAAACAGCGTTTTCATTCTGATGAGAATAGAGATACAACTGCTAGCGACTAGTCGATGATAGCCCTGTCCACTCGAGTTTAAGAAAGTTTGGATTTCTTTGCTCTTTCTTTAACAAGTTATGAAAAACTTGATGACCTTGAGCTGCAGGCTACGACCTTTTCTCTAAATGGAAGGAGAGTTAGAAAGTGACACCTTGCTGTGTGTGTGTGTTCCATACTGGTTGGACTGTGCGTACTAGGCAGAGGTGTTAGGGGGCAGGACACCAGCATAGCTGAATTTTTAAGCCATGTGTGTGTGTAGGTTTTCCCCCCTCAGACACACAGCGAGATAAATGTGTTTGGGAACGGGGGGCACTGTACCACATCCGCCAGCACAGGGAGGCATGGAGCACTATCATTTAGATAAAACAAATTACCTGCAGCCACAACTAGAGAGAGAGAATGATAGAGAGAAAGAACATACATTACGGCAAAGATAGAAAACCACCCGGCAGGTCCAAGATTCACCAAGCTCTCTCTCTTCCTCTTTCTATACCAACACACAAGGCTATTATCTTTCCCTGACCAATAGCGGCGCAGCGGTGTGAGAAAGGCGAGCAGTAAATTCCCACTGGGTAATTAAAATCAATAGCCACGACTCACTCGGTAGCCAACAAGGTCAAACGCTGGAGAGGAACCGGGATAATGCCCAAACAGATAAATAAAAAAATAAAGTGAGGTGTCATGGTGTTTCATTAACCCTGCATGGGGAGAGGTGTGTGTGACTGTGTGTGTGCACGCGCTAATGTCTGGTTGGCAGGGTACTCTGAGTGCACGCCGAACAGACGCGGGTCCTGAACCCAACCTCACTCAAATGCAGGCCAAATACTGCAGCAAGTACAGCTAACCCTGGCCGTCTGAGAAACACACACACACACATTCACAATTTTGGCTGTGTGTACATATATTTATATATATATATATGCCGATCAGCCACAAAATTAAAACCACCTGCCTAATATTGTGTAGGTCCCCCTCGTGCTGCCAAACAGCACCAACACACATCACAGAATCTCTGATGCTCTTCTTCTCACCACAATTGCACAGAGTGGTTATCTGAGTTACCATAGACTTTGCCATTAGTCTGGCCATTCTCTTTTGACCTCTCTCATTAACAAGGTGTTTCCATTTGCAGAACTTCCACTCACTGGATGTTTTTTTTTTTTTTTGGGCACCATTCTGAGTAAATTCTAGAGACTGTTGTGTGTGGAAATCCCAGGAGAAAATCCCAGGAGATCAGCAGTTACAGAAATACTCAAAACAGCCCGTTTGGCACGAACAATCATCCATGCGATTATCTAATCAGCCAATCGTGTGACAGCAGTGCAGTGCATAAAATCATACAGATACGAGTCAGGAGGTAATGTTCACATCAACCATTAGAATGGGTGAAACATTTGATCTCAGTGATTTGGGCCGTGGCATGATTGTTGGTGCCAGATGGGCTGGTTTGAGTATTTCTGTAACTGCTGATCTCCTGGAATTTTCACACACAACAGTCTCTAGAATTTACTCAGAATGGTGCCAAAAACAAAAAACATCCAGTGAGAGGCAGTTCTTTGGATGGAAATCCCTTGTTGATGAGAGAGAACAACAGAGAACGGCCAGACTGGTTCGAACTGACAAAGTCTATGGTAACTCAGATAACCACTCTGTACAATTGTGGTGAGAAGAATAGTATCTCAGAAGGCTATTCTGAGATGTGGGTCGGTGTTGTTTTGGCGACACGAGGGGGACATACACAATATTAGGCAGGTGGTTTTAATGTTATGGCTGATTGGTGTATATTCACACAGAAAAAACATCCAACCAGATCTGATCATATTTATTCTACTTAATTAATATACAAACATAAGGCTCTAAAATTATTCATTTTAGGAAAACTCAGTATTCTCCTACCATAGTGCATTTCCAACTGAACATAGTTGCAATGTAACTTGTAGTGTTCTGGTATTGCTGGTGTCTATTAATCTATAAAGCATGTTTTCAGTATAAATGAATTGGCTTAGCTAGCTAGTCAGCTTGCTTATAATAAACACTCTCTCTATGATGGTGACTTAAAATAAAACACAGTAATTGAATGCAAAACAGCATGGGTCACACTAAACCGAACTGCAACACAACAACAACTCTTTTTAATTACAAACAACTATTTATGCTCCACAAAAGCCCTCATACCTTGTCTGGGCCTGCCCTGCCTACATAATTAAATAATCTGGTGCATGAGTATATGGTTCCTCCCCAAAAAACAGCTCAGTTGAAACAACTCTTCTTTTTTTTACACCAGATTGACTTTAAATAATTGACAAGTTCATTCAAAACAGACAATACATATAAAAGCAACATATTAACAACATCACCGTGCAGCTGCAGTTTCCAACTACAGTTTCGCCTTCCAAAATGGTCAGAAATCTAGGGGTAACCATTGATGATGAGCTAAATTTCACAGACCACATTTCAAAAACTGCAAGATCATGTAGATTTACACTGTACAATATCAGGAAGATAAGACCCTTCCTCTCTGTACATGCCACACAACTGCTCGTTCAGTCCCTTGTCATAACTAGACTGGACTACTGTAACGCTCTCATTGCAGGCCTTCCTGCATGTGCTATTAGACCTCTCCAAATGATCCAGAATGCAGCAGCATGTCTGGTCTTTAATGAACCTAAGAGAGCACATGTGACACCACTCTTTGTCTCTCTCCACTGGCTGCCGGTTCATGCACGTATTAAATTCAAGGCCCTGATGCTGGCATATAAAACAGTCACTGGGTCTGCTCCAGCATACCTAAAAACATTTATGCAGTGCTACGTTCCCACCAGAAGCCTGCGGTCAGCTAAGGAACGTCGCCTTGTCGTACCAAAACAAAGAGGCACCAAAACACTTTCACGGACTTTCAGTTTCATCATACCACGGTGGTGGAATGACCTTCCCAACTCAATCCGGGAAGCTAACTCACTCTCTATCTTCAAAAAACGGCTAAAAACACATCTTTTCCAAAAGCACTTAACAGGTCACTAAAAAAAAATATTTACATTTCTTGTTGCACTTAAATCTGTTTTGTATGCTATTCTGATGATAGTGAAACTTTGTAATATGGCACTTTTTGTACCACTGTCTCCCTAAGATGATTCGCTGATGTTCTTCCTCTTTTGTAAGTCGCTTTGGATAAAAGCGTCTGCCAAATGAATAAATGTAAATGTAAATATTATTATTGAATAAAATGAAAACCAGCCAAAACTGATATACTTGCTGTGCAATTTACTAAGCACCAAATTATTTATTTCTAACTATTTATTTTTTCATTATAGGGTTTGGATAAGGGTTAGTATATAGATATTTGAATAGCTTTATATTAATATAAAAGAGGCCTGTGGTATGTCCTCATTTAGATTGCAATTATCTAAATCATTTGACAATTACACTAAAGAGTGTAATTTTGACCACACGTGCAACTGTCCTGTGTGTTAACACTCTTTCGAGACAGGTATAGTGTACATTGTTGCTCTCTACACCTCTCCTCAAAGGCAATCTCAGTTTGATCATTCATTTGCTTTCTTTTACTCCACAGAGAAAAGCTAATTCACCTTTATTTCAGCTCAGCGGTTCACTCGGTGCAGGCAGCAGAGGCATCTGGGAATGAGTGTGTCTACATGCTTTGGTGTTTGTTCGGATGATGTTATGTTATATTACTGTATGTTTGCATGCGCTGTGTGTGGCTATGTTTTCATAATTGTACAGTTCTACATTACTGTGTATAGCTATATTTGGGTTATGCATCGGGTTTCTAATGGAAATAAGGGTGACACATGCTCTTTGAAACTGCACATCACAAAGCATGTGACTATAACTTCAGGGATCCAAACAAAGACACTAGTCCAAGCACATCAGTGTACAGTGTGTGTATGTGTTTCAAAGAGAAGAGTAGAAAGGAGTGAGATGGTAGGACTGAGGTTGGTTTTAGAGAGCTGTTTCATCCTGCTTATCAGTGTGGCTGTGTAGAAGCTTCTGTGCTATTCACATACAGTAGATAGCATCTCCATCTGATCTCTCTCTCTCTCTTTCTCCCCCTTTCTCATCTCTATCTCTCTGTCTCCATCGGATGTTCTTTGCCTTTCATTCACTGCTTTTTGCTCTCTCTCTCTCTCTCTCTCTCTCTCTCTCTCTCTCTCTCTCTCTCTCTCTCTTTCTTTTCCTGCAGAGCAGCAGATTGCCAAATTTACCCTCAGCAGCTTGGCATAATACTGATTAACAGTGTAATATTTCATTTTATATGCAAATAACATTGCTTTCATTGCTCACCCTGCTCACTGTGTACTATAAAAGTTTTAATTGTTTACCGTTTTCTGGATGTGTTTGCCTTCAGCTGGATTGATTTTTTTTTAAAGGATAAGAGAGAGAGAAACTAAACATTAATGTAAGCGATTGCAAGGGACAGCTGAATCACATTTCACATTGATTCGCCTGTAAGTTGTCAGATCATTCTCTTCTCAGATCAAATCTAATTGAACCTTCTTTAAAAGGATAGTTCACCCAGAAATGTAAATTCTCTAATTATTTACTCACCCTCATGATATCCTAGGCGTGTTTGACTTTCTTTCTTCACCAGAACACATTTGAAGAAAAATAGAAAAATATCTTAGCTCAGTAGGTCCTTAATTCCAAGTGAATTGAGATTTCTCTTTTGAAGCTCCATAAGTCCCAGATAGTCAGCATAAACGACATCAATACGACTCCAGTGTTTAAATGAATGCCTTCTAAAGTGATACGATCACTTTTGGTGTAAAAAAAGATCGATATTACAAAAGTACTTTTTAACAGTAAACAGTCACTTCCTTTAGGCTTCACGAGAGGTTGGAGTCCAAGCGGTCTCTCGTGTGGCGTATTCGGGCTGCCATGATACAGAGGGAATCTCACATTCTCCACTCGGTTGAGACATCCAGGATAAGCACACAAATGCACCATTGTGAGTAAAGTAACAGGTAAATACAGATCTAAACCAAAACCAACAATGCTACTTTACAGCGTTCCTCTATCTCTCTTGTAAACAGTGCTGCTCTTCCAGCTGTGACTCATGCACGTTAGTTCTCGCATGTTTTAAATGCTAATGCGATTACATCACACACGCATACCATTCCTGACTGGAAGTATGATTTAGAGTTAAAAAAAAGTACTTAAATATTTATCTTTTTTTACACCAAAAGTGATCATAATGATTTAGAAGACATTAATTTAACAGCTGGTGTCGTATCGATGACGTTTATTCTGACTGTCTTTGATTTTTGGAGCTTCAAAAGAGAAATCTCCATTCACTTGCATTTTAAGGACCTACTGAGCTAAGATATTTTTCTATTTTTCTTCAATTGTGTTCTGGTGAAGAAAGAAAGAAAGTTATACACAACTGGGATATCATGAGGTTGAGCAAATAATGAGATAGTTTTTCAGGGAAAAATGTCCCTTTAATCTATTCTTATCTAATTTAATATTATCAAATCAAATCTTTTCTTCTTGAATCTTCTCTTCTTTGTTTAATCTTCTTGAATCTTCTAGAATCAAATCTAATATTCTCTACTTAAATCAAATCAAATCTTCTTGAATCAAATGTTCTCGGGTCTTCTCTTCTTTTCGATTTGAGTTAAACCTACTCTAATTTTCTCAAATCAAATTGAATTGTTGAATTGAATCTGGAACTATACCTTCTCTTATCTTGTCTTCTCAAAAATAATCTACTTGAATCAAATCGTATCATACCTTCTCTTCTCAGATCTAGTCTCAAATCACATTTATTCTTCTTGAGCCTTCTCGAATGTTATCTTCTCAAGTCGTCTTGTCTCTTCACATTGAATCGATACAAAGTAAACAGAAACGTTTTATCATCACTCCCCAAGAAACGTAATCACTGCCATTGATAACAATAGTTTAAAGACAACTTTCCAATTGGATTGTGATTGTTAGGAGTGATATGATTGGTTAATATTCAGACTGATTGCATTGTGAATTTGGCAACAGGAAGTCAAAAAATTATCAGCCGAAATTGGTTACTGTGCTTACTGAAAGACCATAATTTTTTTTCCTTTTTTCTCAAACATTGATGAATCAAGAACAATAATAGGGACAATAATCAAGATGGTAAATGGGGTCCAAACCATCGGAGGAAATACATGATGTCTTTTGCCTTCTGTTTTGACCGCAAAGAGGATTTTTCAGTTCGCTTACCGTTACCCGTACAGTTACTCCTGTCTTCAGCATTACCTGGCTGGCCTGGAGCACAGAAATCTTGATTACCTGCAGCAAGAGCAGCTGGGCCTCAGAGTGGTAAGTCACTGCATGTGCTTACTTGTGTGTTTGTGTCTATTTGTGCATGTCTTTGTTGCATGTCAGGTGTTAATATCATTTGTTTTATTATGTAAGAATCTTTCTGTATCTACTATGCATTACTTACTCATTTTCCTTAAGGGTCAGGCACATGTAAATGTCTTTGTGCATGTACTGTATGACTGTGTGTGTGTTTGTGTGTGATTACAATGCACATCTATCTGCACAGGTAGTGGATCATTCACAGTGCCTACAGTCCTGTCTCCGCTCTTATCAATAATTGTAGAGGAAAAACTCATTAGGAATGCTCGAGAGATTAAAGTACTCTTTTAGGGCCTTCATCACTTTCACGTTTGTCAAGGAGAGCCAGGCTCACAGAGCCACTGATGAAAACACATTTATTGACAACAAATATGGTGTCAATGTAAAAAAAAAAAAAAGAAATCAGTTTCACATGAAATGGGATTTGAAAGGGCTAATATATCAGGGGCAAAATATATGGCAAACTATATGTTAAACAGATGCAAGAATGGAAACACATACCTCTTAAGGGTAAATAGCGTGAATTTGGTGTTGTTATTGTGAAGGTACAGGCAGAGAAAAGTTAATGGATAGTACCTTAAAAAGGTAAATTCTAAAACCAAGATCAGCACTGGGTGTGGTACCTTTTAACTTTAGACTAGTAATCATTTTGCTTGCAATTAATTCATAACCCTTACAAAATGGAAAACAATTGCACAAATACAGTTGCCAAAAAATTATTGAGCACTTTAGCCACTATTGCATTGGACAACAAACAATTAGACAATTTTGAAATATTATTAATATTATTTAACATAAATTATTAGAAACTTTCTGGTCAAATTTAGTGGAACATGTGTATGTCTATTGTAATAAAATTAATAGTAATAATATAGTTTATAAAACTATAGATGTTATATTCAAAATGAAGATAAAACGTATTTGGCCACTTTGTTCCCTTAATGCAAGATTTGTATAGGTCATTCTGCAGATCTAATTTCAGGAATAAATCAAAAGTGAAAGTATTGGACTGGCAAGAAAAAGTCTGGGGTGGGGGGCGGGGGGTTAGAGAAAGAACGATATAAGGAATGTATTTGTATGCATGGGCATAGGAGCATTTTATGGTCTTATTTGTCTTTTTATGTACTCTGTTCTTGGGTGTGTGGCAGCACAACACTCTTAATGACCTGCAGAGATGTAAGAGAGAGAGAGAGAGAGAGAGAGAGAGAGAGAGAGAAAGTTAGAATGACAAAAAGAGAGCAGGATGAAGCTACAACAGCTTGGACTGCAGTAGTAAAACACTCTCTGGTTTATGACAGAGACGTGATGTACTTCAGCGCATTGTGAGGATGAATTTAGCACACACACTCATATTATAGGTAAAGCAGTGCAGATCAAGTCTGACTTCAGTGTAATACTGGGATTATTTCCCTCATTTAAGGAAAGATTGTGTCTCTCATTCCCTTCGCTTTCAAAAAGGCAAGCAAATGCTAACAACGATCAACAAAATGAGCCGTCTAAATCTCAGTTACCTCTTTTGCTCAGTTAATGCTTCACCTCACAGGATCAAACACTTTTCTTTTTTTTGAAAAGTCTCAATGCTAGTGAGGCATATTTTAAGGACAAACGCTACAATGTGACAGAGAGATAGGATTTACAGACATAAATTGCATGTTTTGCTGCTGTTTTTGGAAACAACAACCAAACAACGATGTTTGGCTAGTTAGTCAGTGAGCCCCTGCTGGTAAATTTGGTAAATATACCATTATGAAGTCAAAAAGCATATTTGATTAACATATAAATGTAGCCTTTTATTTTGACAAACTTTTTGTTGGCAATTTATAAATTGTGAATCTTTCATTATATTATAGTAGATGTTTTGCCAGTTCTGAAGGGCTCTTATAAACATGAAACTGACCTTTTGAAAGTCTTGCACCAAGGCATGGCAAGTTTATTTAGATAACACATGTAGCACATACACAATAGTAATTCAAAGTACTTTATATAGAAATAATATTATATATGTATTTAATAAAAAAGTATTTAAAAAATATTTAAATCAGTAAAAAGGTAAGAAAAAAATTATAAAGAAATACAATGCCATCAGTAAAGTGCTCAGCCAGTAAATGCACAGCTAAACACATTGTTTTCAGTCTGGACTTGAACGTGGCTACCGGCCGAGCAACTGCCTTTAAGATAAATGTGTATGCTGATGGATAGTTCTCTTTAGGATTTTAGACTTCATTGGTTGAAATAAAGTCAGCGTCCTGACAAACCCATATACGCACATACACTGGCGGCCAAAAGTTTGGAATAATGTACAGATTTTTCTCTTATGGAAAGAAATTGGTACTATTGATACAATGTCCATTTCTTTGTGCAATCTAACATTTTCTTTTTGTTTTTCTGTTTCAAAAGTTGCTTTTTCTTTGCAATTCAGCTGCACCCCTGAGTCTTCTCTTTATTGTTGTACAGAAACCTAGAGTTTTGCGGGTAGAATTCAATGAAGCTGTCAGCGGAGTATATGTGAGGCATCTATTTCTCAAACTAGAGACTCTGATGCACTTATCTTCTTGTTTAGTTGTACATATGGGCTTACACATCTCTTTCTGTCCTTGTTAGAGCTAGTTCACCTTCTGTCACTCACTCGACATTGTGTTGATGTAGTGACACTAGGGGTCGCTCTTGAGAGACACAAACACCTTGGTTTTATTAGCTATTATTCACCTAATATTGACCTTAAGACATTCCAGTCTATTGCATACTGTGGCAACTAAAAACAAGCACAAAGAGAATGTTAAGGTTCATTTAACTAACCAAATAGCTTTCAACTGTGTTTGAGATTATGGCAAGTGATTTTCTAGTACCAAATTAGCAATTTTGCATGAATACTCAAGGATAAGGTGTTGGAGTGATGGCTGCTGGAAATGGGGCCTGTCAAGATTTGATAAAAAATGACTTTTTTAAAATAGTGATGGTGCTGTTTTTTATATCAGTAATGTTCTGACTATACTTTGAGATCAGTTGAATGCCACTTTGGTGAATTAAAATACAAATTTCCTTCCAAAACAGCTAAATCTGTACAGTATTCCAAACTGTTGGCCGCCAGTGTACATGCACAAACATTCCACTTCAATGAACAACTTTCACAAGACTCCATTTTAAAATTCAGACTTGTAACTCAGCTGTCATGTTCAACAGCAATTGTCACATCTGTTTATCAGATCTTTAGTTATCAAAGTTTCTAACAGCATTAGAAAGACAGAGAAGCATGGCAGTTTGTGACAGTTGCTCCATTTGATGGATGATTATGCGTTGCGGCTTCTTCTACCGTCAGATCATCTGCTTGTTGTTGCCCATTTCGGACAGCGAGTTTGCATCAGCAAATTCACGCAAACAGAATAAATTTGTCTGGAAGGCCGCCCATCAAGATCCATTATCAATATCTGAGCTTGAAACACTTGGGCCATCTGTATGTTTAAAAGAGATCAAACTCAGAACTGTCTTTTACGCTCAGCGCAGATCTGCATTTATGGATCAGTGTCACTTACAGACCTTGTATAGTTCAAGCAGCTCAGTATTTGTAGATTGAAATCCCCATATTTAAAGCTGAAATGTCTAATTTCTCTGCCTCTAGTCTACAAGAAACTCATCAAACAGATAGTCCTTCCCCAAAATCACACCATTGGTTGCGCCAGTGCTGCTGTGTCGGGCTGGACGGGTTGCTCAAACAAAAAAATGTTTTGATAGCGCTACAGAGTCACAGAGTTTACACTCTTCAGTGAAATCAACCTATAAAGGGCTTAATTTTAAGTATTGACCCTGCAGAATAAGCTGAGATAGGAGGAAGTATTTCAAACTCACAAAAGTACACTTAACATTTAACCTAACCTAAATATGCAAGCATCAAATGTATAAATGTTTACATAAAAGTAAAAGGCCTCAGGGTCTTTGAGATGCATTGTTGATGTTCAGTTAGGAATCAGATGACCTGCTGTCTAGGCAACACCCCTGTTTCCATCCCTTTCTCTAAACCTTGAGATAGTTGCAGTTGGCAAAGAGCCTGTCAATCTCAATAGAGACCTGTCACATGATTCTAGCCCTGTCTCCTCACACGGGTTTGCTGTTGTGTTGAATTTAGAGTGTCTGCTCTTCTCCAGATGTGGAGTCGGAGAAAGAGACAGAGCAACAGTTGCAGATCTGACAGGCTAGAAAGAGCACTTACAGTAACAAAGAACAGAGAATCAAAGACAAGTAGACAGACAGAATCCAGCCTGAGGGCCTGACCAGGCTCCTCACTTACTGTCTCTCTCTCTCTGCCTCTTTATATTTGGATTTACAACTATATATTCAAGATTTATAAATACATATTTATATTCAGATTTATAATTACATATCCTGATTTGCAACAATGTAATCAGGACATTCAAAGTATTTATGATTTACATTTATATATTCAGATGTATATTTGGATTCACAATAATAAAATCATGTTTACATGATGAGGTACAGCTGATATTCAGAACAACACCATTATTGTGTGTGTGTGTGTTTTCATACAACTGTTCTATAAAGAAGTTAATATCGAGTAACACAAAATCTTCTTTTCCACCATGGGGCCGAACAGTTCTCATTGCAAAACTATACCAGTCTGTTTGGATCTGGGTCAGTTAGCCCGGTAACAGTTTCTTTTTCCACTGTGGTACGGTGAAATCAGGAGAATGTCTGCAACAGATCCGACGTTGGTGGCGGTATGAGAGGTAAACATTGGAGCGAGTGCACTTTAGAGGATGATCGCATGTTCCAGTTTTTAGGACTGCTTGTTTCCCTGGCTTGTCTCTGCTAACTGACACAAACTTGCAGAAAGGTAAAAGTTCCCAGACTAGCTAAAAAGGATATTTATTGACAAAACATGCTAAGAGGTTTGCTATCATGAGAACTATGTATATGCCAAAGACACAAACGTGCAGATAGGTAAAAGTTCCCAGACTAGCTAAAAAGGATATTTATTGACAAAACATTTTATGAGTATTATATGAAAATATTATATAAAAATATAGTGACATATTTAGAGTATTAATTAGTTAGTAATGTACTTCCCTGATAAAAAGTAATGTAGAAAAATAAATGTAGGCTATAATGCTAGCTAAACTATCATCATATAATCATGAAGATACTCTAGACATACAATAGTTTTTATTAACTTCACCCAAATATTAGCAAACTTGTCAAGCTAGAAACAAATAAAAGTGCTATATTTTACCTTGGTGTTGGTAAATTGACATTCGTCACACACAGTACTTAAGTCATGCCACTGGCACTGTGCAGAGAATCGTTCTGCATCGAACCGTGCTCAAGTAGAAATGCTACTATAACCGTTCCATACCGTGCTCAGAACCATTTGACCCAATGGTGGAAAAGTAGATAATGTGGTCAATTATTTAGCTTAATGCTTGCTATTATACTTTATATTCAGTTTTAAATTATTTAGATATTTACATATAGTTTCTGATTTGTTTTTGTTTTTCTTTATGAAGCATTTTTCAAAATTACACATTTTAATGATTCACAGATAAAGCCAATTGTAAGGTAATGGTTCCCTCGTTAGGGTAATTGTTTTTCATCAGTGTAAACTCGATTTCTGCAATACAGAGAATGTATGTTTGTCTAGACAAATCTTTTATTATTATTAGTATTATTAATTAATTAATTTAATTATTTATTTACCGGTACTTTTATTTTTATAAACATTTTTGGAAAAATTTATGACATAAAACAATGTCACATTAAAATAATTTTAGACATTCTCTGGATCAATTTAAAAAATTTTATATTTTATTTATATTTTGTATACAGCTCTGATTTGTTGATTTTGTTTAGTATTTTTTTACTTGGTCCATAAGTATAAGAACTAAGTTTTAATTAATCATACTGTGATGAGGAGGAGGGTGTGGCCAGGCCGTGATGTCGCACTGCCAGCACTGAATCAGCTGATCAGCAGGAGAGCGAGATAAAGGGGAGCCGGAGGCACCAGCTCTAGAGAGAAGTAAGCGGCTGCATTGCATGTGTGTCTGTGTTTGTTTTAAGTTAAGTTTCTGATTAAACTTTATGTTGACCATTCAGCCGGTTCCCACCTCCTCCATGCTCGTCCTTTACCTGTTAAAATGGTGACGAAGCTCAGGAGGGAAGAGGGATGCGCTGTCGCGGAGTCCTCACCACTATAATCCGCCTGGGGTGCAGCTACAACTGTCTGCCTGGGGTCGGAGGGGTCGCTGCCGGCCGCCGAAGAAGGGGAGGAGCGGTTCCATCCACCAGGGGCCAGAGGATTTGCTGCCGTCCATCTGGGGAGGAGCGAGCTGGCATCCGCTTCAGAACTAATACTCTTTTGTGGGTCCATGCTCTCTCTCTTTCACTCTCTGCCTGTTTTATGGCATGTAAAGTTTCCATAGGGAACAGCATCAAGTGAGGCGGCTGCAGTTGTTTTGAGGTAGTGTTGTCCAATAAGGTTTGTTCAATACACCTTTCCCTGTTCCCTATGAGAGTGAGACAAGAATGACGAGATCACATAAATCTATGACTAGTGGAAAGGCCTTTCCATCAGAGGATTCCCAGTGGATTTAATCTCTTTCAAATACACTCAGACGCAATACATATATTTGTGTTTGTTTATATAGGCTACACTGCTTCTCACTCTTCTATAATGTGAGAGGTTAGTTTCCACAAAGAAGACTTTGGATGGATACATTGTGTACTGGGCATGACAGAGGTAGTTTTCCCAAAAATGTGAGTTCTTTCATCATTTACCCAGCATCATGTGGTTCATTCCAAACATAGGGTGAGTCAATTATGACAGAATTTCCATTTTTGAATGAACTGTCCCTTTAACACAAGACGCCACCATGCCTGCTCCACAGAGACCACTAGCATTAACACTACTTTTGCTGTCCCTAACCCCTCTCCCTGCATCCCTAAAGACCTCTGATCTAAAACCCTGAGCCTCACAGCCAGGGCTGAAAAAATCTCCCTTCCACTCATCTAGTTCTGGAATTGAATGAGCTTTTTAAAACATGAGTTGAGGTGACTGGCTGGCTGGTTGTGAAGGATGAACGTTAAGCAGGCAAATGGGGTTCCGTCTCTGGGTTGATGGAGTGCAGGTTTATGGATGTAGTCAGTGGGTGCGGGGTAAGCACTTTCACAACAAGTCTTTTTTTTTTTCATCCCCCATCACCGGTGGCTAGTACTTATAGGAGTGAGTTTAATAACAGCTCCTCAAACATAAGGTGGATTGAAGTGTGTGTGTGTGTGTGTGTGTGTGTGTGTGTGTGTGTGTGTGTGTGTGTGTGTGTGTGTGTGTGTGTGTGTGTGTGTGTGTGTGTGTGTGATTACTGGATCTTTAATGGTCATCTCAATGTTGCACCCTTGAGCTGTGGGCTGGAGCAGTGATAGACTTCTCATGTTTCACCCGTAAGAGCCAAAAGTACAGGGACTACCTAAAGGCAAAATTAAACTCTCTTTATAAATCAGAGGGGGAAAAAAAGATGTGTAGTTCACACAGATTAATTATTTCTTGTATCATTTTAGAAAGCTGTTTGCTAGTTTTCTAGTTGGCACCATCTTGCTGTTTATGTTAGAGTGCTACAATACATGGCACAAAGATGTTTGAATTGCAAAAATGAAAGATTTATCTTTATTATTAAACATAAATCAAAATTCTCATGTGACACTGTCACCTTCACTAGTATGCCATCTAGAGTATCCAGGCCTGCAGAATTGAAGGCTGATCATCCACAAGGTTCTTCAAATCCCTTGCATGCTTGTTTATTAAAGGAACAGTTGACTAAAAAATAAAACTCCTATCATCATTTACACACTCACAAGTTGTTTCAAATCCATATTTTCTTTCCTCTGTGAGACACAGAAGGAGATATTAGGCAGAATCTCTGAAAAGCTGCTAAATGACAGAAAAGCACCAGAAAAGTATCATAAAAGTCATCATATGTTAGCTTTGTTTGAGGTTAATAAACAAAATGTAAACCTTTCCCTATGCTGTAGATCTCATATCAGATATGGCGCAGGTCTGACATCACAACATTTGGTAACAAGACAAGCATGAACCAGTGGCATTGTCATGCTATTTTTGTATTCTATTCGTATACCTATACATTTTTCTTTTTCTTGAGAGAGTCATCTTTGGCTTGCTCATTGGGGACATTAAGGGCGTTTTCAGACCTGTAGCTCATTTCATTTGTTCCGAAACTGGGGATCAAATTGTTACAATGTTGCATTTTCTTCTTGGTCCAGTTCTCTTTCACAAGGCAGCATTTCAAAACGGACCAAAACTGTGTTAATAAAAGTCACATGTGAGCAAATTGTCCCATCATTGGTCAGAATGTTTGTGTGTTGTTCCGGCATTTAGCTCATACATCAATATACTGGTTAAAATGATATACCTGTAAATATTTGTCAACCGATACAACTTTTTGACTATTGTTTATGTCAGTTATGCAACATGCCGCCACATGGTACAGAATGTGTGTTCCAGTCAGAGGTTGCACTGCAGATAAACATTATTCTACACTCGAATGGATACGAGTTGTAAAAATTAAGTCATGGTTATTTTTATTCGTTATTAGTTGTTTTTGCATTATTGCTGAATTGAAAACTGCCTGTTCTCGACTTTCCTGGACATTCTGAATATCCTATAGTGTTTCATGTAAGAAATAAAATGGGATTGGAATGACATGTCATTCTTGGGTGACCTATTCTTTTAAATATTTTGGCTAATTTCAGCATCCAAAAATAGTATAGTACATTCAGGTTTAAATCTATTCCGCAATTAACTCAAAAAGTCTGCAGATTCCACCTGAGACTGCAAATAACTTTGTAACCCTCTAGAATAATTGGATCCACAGAGTGTCTCTGGAACATGTGGCCATCCCATTCATACACATTCATTGCTCTCTGTGTGAATGAAGAAGCTCTGTGGGCCCTTTAGACTGAAAAATTGGAAAAAGGATTGCTGGCTGTGAAAGGAGGAGGACAGAAGTGTTGAATCTGCAGCCAAACATTCAAGAGAGAAGATAGGTAATTTTTTGCTGTTCTAATGGTCACAAGAGCCCCTGCAGACAGTGGAACAGTGGGGGACCTTCTTCAGGAGCCTGTTAGCGGGAATAAAGGATGGAAAGCTCTTTGGGCAGATGCGACTGTGGCCTCAGCGCTTCACTCTATCTCTCCTTTTCTCTCGCTTCACGCCCAGGTTTATCTCTGTGTTTGTACACCCCGTGCCAAGATTTAATCAATAGCAGATCTACCTTGCGTGAAGAGAGAAGGTCAAAGTCGGACTGGAGAGATGGAGAGAGGGTGGGGAAGGAAGAGACAGGATGGAAGGAGAAGAGGGAGAAGGAATGGAGGAGGATGAGAAGGGAGAAGAGGCAGAATCCGTGAGCTGTGAAACAGTGATGGATAATGGCATGAAATCTGGTTGTTTATGGACTGCAAAGCAGAAATCGAGTCCTCCTCCATCACATGCAGAATCTCTCGTCACTCTCTCTCTCTCTCATTTGCGCCGCTGTTTACTTGTCAAGTCTTTTATGAAAACTCTTCCAAAGGGTTTCTTAATTTGATGAGCTTTCTACCAGCTGCCAGGTATTGTCCTGTCAAGAGCTCACCAGACTTCCCTTATTTGTTATGGACTCTATTATCTGAGAGCGGAAGAACACAGTGTGTAAATCACTCTGTTAACATATTTATCTTGTGTAAGAGGGTTTATGAAGCCTAGATATCCTCATATATTGTACCTAAAAATTCTGTAAAACCTCAATTATCATTGGATGATTTTGCCAGCTTGATCAAGTGTTCTAATGAAGTGAGGCCATGCAATGGAAAAACAACTACATCGAAACTTGCTTGCAAAATAAGAGACCCCTTGCTAATTGTTAAAAGTCCAACGTAATGTGATAAAATCTCAACATATTGCTTTCGTCCTTCTGTATTCTGCATCACTTATACACATGATAAAGTAATGTTTATTGTCATTTTCTCTTCAATGGGCAGAAATAAAAATGAAATGTAGTTTAACATCATAACCAAAAAGATGTTAAAACATTACCACAGCAACTTTTTCATGCTGCACAGATAAATGTTGCTACTACAGCTTTTTACTTGTAAGATTTGACTGTTGAGTCTAGTTGTTGTCATTTCCTTATTTAATTTCCCCCTCCTCTTGCCATCATTTGTTAACTTTTCTATACTATCACTGCCAATAAAAGTGGCAAAAGGTGAAAATAAAAAGGTAGCTTTTGTACATTACGAAATGAGGGATGTAGATGTCGCCATTAGACAGCCTACAGATAGGCATCATAAGTTTATCCTAGTGTTTTCAGAAGTGTATTTAATGTAAAATACAATGCATATGTTTAACATCTAACGTTACAGCTGAGATGTGTTGAACCACCTTGAAAATGTCTCCTTGCAACTGTTCTAACGGATGTAAACATTCTTTGCTGTCAGCCTAATTAAACATTTGACCTTTGACAGCTGGTTTCTCAGAGCACCAGGGACCAGTGCTCTCGCTCCTGGTGTCAAATGGAACCTGTCTTTTCCATTCGCACCTAACAGTGTGAATGCACTTTTAGTAAGAATCACCCTGGCACCAACTGAAATGAACTGGGCCTCACACAAGACACCAGTATGTCCTGATTTTTGATCACACTTCACTTAAGGTGAATGTGTGTGTGATTTATTAATACAAGATGGCCCCTCCCTCCATCCTTGGGGCACCAGCTAAGTAAAATAGTAAAAGAAATATGTAAATTGGAGGGAGTCTGTCATTTGATTAATCTGGAAGATTCGTAAAATTTGTCCAAACCCTTTAGAGCACCTCTGTATCATCAACACAAGGAACACACGGTTGTAACAAAATGAGTTTTATTTACAAAAAATAAACAAGAATAACTAACAAAACTACAAAATTGTTTTAATATGCTAAATTAATTAACTAAATAAAATAAATGAATTTGTAAATAAAGTGCATAGGATGGAAAGATGTAAGTGGTTGAATTGGATATAGCAATGGTAAAGTATGACTATTATTTTATAGAAAGATAAATAGCTGTTTCTCTGTTAATTAATAAGGAGATAACCTTATGTCTATTTAAACAAATAACTCAAAGATTATTTGGGAGACATTTGATACACAGGTTATGCAATCTAAGGAATATTAGATAATCATAAACTGATAGTATACACTAATGCCAAGATCTCAGGAAAGACGTTTAGTAGTGATATTTAGATTCTCTTTGATCGGTCGATGAGTTCGGTGATGGTGATGTCTTCAACTGGGGCTCAAGTCCACGTTACAGTGGGAAAAGAGCTGGATTCCATTTCAAAAGCACTGGACACAAAGGAGCTGAGGAATGCTGATCTCCTGGATGCACAGAGTGGGTTCTTGCATTCTGGAGCATGCAGATATACAGTCCTTAGGTCGGTGCAGGTTTCTTTATCTGGAACATGCAGATGCACGAAACTTTAAGAGAAAGTTTGCTCACCAGAGCTAAACCTTGACGCTGTACTTTAGTTATCTCCCTGGTATTGGGATTACGAACTTGCCATTGTAACGGTCTCTTGTAGTGAGACTTGGTACTTGGTCAATTTTCTACTGTCTCTCGGATGAAGACTAAGAATGTTGGAAGATCTGTTATCCTCTCTCTCATAGAGTGAGACCAGAATGGAGAAGTGTTATAGAAGTGTGTCCTGTTAACGACCATCTGGACGGGTACTCAGGACAAAGGTGTTTTAGAAGTGTATCCTGTTAATGACCCTCAGTACAGGTACTCCAGACAAAGGTGTGGTCATTCAGAAGATAGTTTTATACTTTCCTGATGAGGAGGAGATTTCAGTTTGGCACTTTTTGTTTCAGGGTTATGATTGGCTGCTGAGATCAGAGGGGGCCCATACAGGGTTGCTCACCCTCTCTTCTCTGTGTGGAACATTTGCATATTTTAAAGCACATAGTTAGAACAATGTCTTTAAAGTTTTATCTATGCATTGCTCCTTTTCCAAACCTCTTCAAAAATATTCTTGGCATTGTTCTGAAGATATAGAGAACCAAACATTATATTGAAAGATTAAATATTATGCATACATTAACTTATACCACCATCGTTCAGTTTGTTTGAACCATTGTTCTAATTGAACAACTGCAATTTATATAAAAATTTCTGTGAACAAACATGCAGTGGATGTGTTGTAGCTGGTGTCCATGTTAGGAGTAAAAGTTTATGGGTAAAGATTTTTTTACCCATTGAGAGGTTGCCAAGAAACACTCATGAAAACCACTCATGGAATGAGAAGTCTTTTCCAATGGGTTGGAATATCTTTCCAGCCTTGTGAGGGGTGTCTGGCAGTTGCAGAGCATCTTATGTGATGGCTGAGCTTGGCATTTGTTTGTGTTGGTCCTTCCACGATCCAATCAAAATGGAGCCACTCTTCTTTGCCTTGACAATTAGGGAGTAGCTTTGCCATAAACTGGTTCCTGGAATGTCATCTGGTTTGATTTTTCACCACACTCTCCCTTAACAAATCTGACTTTTGATTGGTCCACGGATAAGCCGTGACCTGAGCTTGACTGCAGCATTGCTATTTTACATTAGATTGAAGAAAAAGAGGTTGATGTGACCCCATTTTATAGAGCCAGCCTTTTATTGAGACCATTGGGCCCTTCAGGAGACAATCCTGCTGCTTTATTGCATATTGAGACTCCCATATCAGCAGCAGAGGAATCATCTAGCTGATGTGGAGAACCGTAATAAAGAGAGGATGGAGTAAAAAGAAACAGAGAGAGAGGAAATAGAAAGAGGCAGAGGATGGACTGCAATAGTACAGAAGAATATTGTTTTCTTGAGGGCTTAATAAGATACTAGGTATAGGTAAAGGGATAGTTCACCTAAAAAATTGTAATTCTTTTGTCATTTACTCACCCTCAAGTCATTCCAAACCCGTATGACTTTCTTTCTTCCGTCGAACAGAAAAGGAGATGTTAGGCAGAATGTTAGCCTCAGTCACCATTCAGTTTCATTTAGTCTTTTTTTCATACAATAAAAGTGAATGGCTATTTTTGCCATACACCTTTTGTGGTCTATAAAAGAAAAGAAGCCATAAAACAGTAGGCCAATTCAAGCCTGTGTGTCCGGAGAGGTCATGAATATTTGCCAGCAGATACAGCAAGTTTTTGGATATCTTACTGCAAGCTCTTTGTCTGCAGAGATGCCACCTTCATCTTCCTGAAACAGTAAAAGGATCCTCATTATAATGCAAGGTTTGCTTAGTCAGAGATAATATTTATTTTTTGAAATTGAAATGGCTCACACCTTGAGGGCTTAACTCTGTTTCAATATTTTTGAAGTGCTTTGTGAACTGTTTGTTATGCAGAGGTCGGCAGATGGATCTGGTTAGGAAAGGGGGATTTATTGACATGGGGTTATCTCCCAGCTTGGGTTCATATCTGTCGCTTAACTCTGCCCGGTTTAACCAGAGCCGGGGCTGATCTGCCCTTCCCTGTTGCTGATAGTCTTGAACTCAAACATCCTGAAATCTCACTAGGTTTCCAGGGGCTGATGGTTTGAGTGATGGAGTTGGATGCAGAAAAAATGGATGGCAAAAGAGAGGGTATGGAATATATAATCCATAGCATAAGAGTGTGGCTGATTTATATACAGAACCACCACAAAAAGATCTGGAGCACACAAGGGCTGCATCCAATTCCTATTCCTTCAATAGTATTTACGGATTTTTATATTCAGCATGTATGTACTTTTCAACCATTGATAAAATATGTTCTGTTTATCAGCAGGTGTGTAATATAAATACATTTCCAGACATACTACAATCCGGCAAGTTTGTTACTAAGCTTTGACCTGTGTGTTTTTTTGGCCTTTTATTTACTAACAGCTACCATGTAAGCGATTTTAGGTATTGACCCTTTTCACAAACTATGAACAACATTCTTGATAAGTGCTAGCACTTACACTTTTTGAATTACTTTTTTTTTGTTTGTTTGTTTTTAGATTTTCAAATCTGACTGATCCTATTCTCCCAAGCGCTAATGGCATAGCAAAGTGTTTACTAGTTGCACAATCTCAGCAGATGCTGTACATCATCTGGGTATTGTTTGTCTACTGTATCATGAATACTAAGTATTTCTAACTCCTATCTTACTCATTTAACATGCTGCTTTTTGCATGCTGTGTGGTAGAGAAGTATGCACAAGGGGATCTTCCTCTTTTATGTATTCCATTGTTCACATATATTGGTATGAAGTAAAGGAATGGAAAATAAGCATGTTTCTAAGAGCTTTTAGGACTTTCTTTAATAAATAAACAAAGAATACATCCATCTGACAGTGTAATTACCTTCCATTGCTTGAACCAAATTTAGGGCCTGGGCTGGGGGGGCGGGGTAGAGAAATAGGAATGATACAATACATCATTTTTGGGTGGAAAAGAAAAAGAATTAATGAAAAGTGAAGTCCTCACCCTACAAAAGCAGCCAAGCTTGAAATTCACTTTGAGGGGAAAATTAATTTGTTGTAGATGGGTGAGAAACATATTTAGGCATGCTGGAGAGCGAAAAGAGAAGGAGATACAAAAATAGAGAAAGTATGAGAGAGAGTGAAAGAGAATGAGAGAAGAGAGAGGCTGGTATATTTGGCTGATAATTCTTTTTCCAAAAATCTTCAATGGCAACAGATTACAACAGGTCTTGGTTAGTTACAGAATAGGTCTTTCCATTGTGAGTTACATCATTATTTTGTGTCTTTTGTGTATTCCATACAAGGTGTTTCCACCAGGGACTAAAAATTGTTCAAGAAATGAAAACTAAAACCAAAAACGAACAACACTTAGAGCAGAACATAACCGAAAACCGGAACAAAATGATTTTCAACTGTTCCGGATTGAAAATGTTGTTTTTAAATGCTGGTAACCGGTTTTAACTAGTTCATTTCATTCTGATAATTTTAGAGGAATAGAGGAAACTAAAGGTCAAAGGGTTTATCACAGTCAATTTCTGGAACTACACAAATTGTAGTTTCCCAAAAAAAACGAAACATGCTTTGATACTGAAGGAAACTGCTGCATCACACATTGCTTTGCCTTGACCGTTGTTGATGTTGCATCCTCTGAATTATGACCTTTTTAACAACTATGTATATAACTATGTATATAAATACTACATATACATGAAAGGCTAATCCAAATACAAGGAAATCATTAGAGGTGAAAAGTACATTTCTCATTTGTGTCCAATTCTTCACTGAATTACTGTTAGATATGATGCATTAAAACAGATTTGATGCTGCCGGATTTTTCTGAGAAGCAGATCAGTATTTAAAATGATACTTATCTGTTAATCAACTGTATGTTTGTTATGATTACTATGTTGATAAATTCATCACACAGGACCAAAAAAAAATTGCTTATTTTCACTTATGTTGGTGAGGCAACTGGCTTATTTTGGGCTTGTTTTTCCATACCAGGTTTTTTTGTTTCTCTTGTGAGATCTGGCGACACTGCAATCGGTATTTCATCCACCCCTTAGAACAGAGTACTGACATTTTAAAAAGCTGCAGAACTTCTGAACCAGAACAAAAAATTTTGCTCAGAACAAACTGAAATGAAAATCATGTGTTTTTTTAGTCCATGGTTTCCACAACCCTGCATTTCCTCAGATCTGAAAAAAAAAAAAGGGACTAAGGGGAATTCAAAAGAGTATTTTCCTGCATGTTTCTTCTCTAATTATGGTTAAGGAGATTGTAGCACTGTGTATTGGTGCCCTTAACTCGACTTGGATCAATATGGACTCATCTCTTACTGTCTGAGCTCAACATTAAGGTGTGAGATTTCTGTCAGCACATGCTTTACAGGAAATCGGTGGCATTTCTCTGCTGCTAGTTAAAACTGTCAAGCTGATAATTGCAGCTACTGATGATAATTCTCACATTTGTTTGCTATCTTTAAGTTTGTTTTATAAAGACAATCCTATCAAATGAAAGGGTACATACTAGGCCTGTTTACCATTGTTAGTGAAATGGTGTGGCCTGATAACTGTAATTGTGTGTTAGGCTACAGCTAGTCTTTTGACTATCAGAATTAAGTTTGGTCAGCAATGCAGCTTATATCCTATCCTAACACAGTGCTAAGTGATAAAAGCACCTATTACATGTTAAGAAGTTTCTCAAAAAGACCTAACGTCATTAATGAGGGAATAGTTCCGTATGACGTAATCAAATTAAAAACTATTAAGATACTGTATATAATACTAATCATTTTAAGTAGTTGATTATAAAAATCGTGGAAGTCCGCAGTTGCTGTAGACCTCTACCAGGATTCTCTAATTGGTGTATTTTCCCCCTCAAGATCATGGGAAGTGTAGTTATTCACTAGGGACTACAATATTAAACATAAAAAAACGTGGACTTTGGGAGGAGTACAGCATGTATCATTGATTTACAACCTCTGAGCTCATGGTAGGTCTATTTTTAAATGTTTAAGTTATAAGATCATTAATAAGCAATTCCCCTATGGAAAAGTTAATGGGATTTTTACTTCCAGAACCAGACCGTTGCACTCTTTTGCATATTAAACATTTAATATGTTCTGATCGGTTTTGTAAAATGCACAGCATTTCTATATTGTTGTAGACAACATTTCAAATATAAAATATATGTATTTATTTATTTGTTCAGAATGATTTATGACTGAAGATATGACTCCTTGTTAAAGAAGTCTGATTTTGTTTTATTTGAAAGTACTGTTATATGTATCTGAGCCATATCTGTTTGACACCAGGTTGTCACCCAGCAGCTGTCCTCCTGTCTGCGATCCATCAGAAGTTAGCATCATTCAACCACCAAATCGGTGGAACTATTGACATTACCATTGATAGCGTATCAATGAACCACAAAGAACCATGACATTTAGCTGTGCAGGATGGCTGGGGGTCCTAAGCTTGTGCTTTAGAAAGAATAAGATTTATCTAAAAATAAAGACAAAGCAAATGCCTCCTATCCATGACATATTATACCATTAGATCTCTCAGTAGATCAGTAGAGTTTCCAGGTTATATTTCCAATTGTACTAAAAGAGCAGTTGAAAAGAATACATTGTCGTCATCATTTACTCGCCCTTATTTTATTCCAAACATGTAAGTTTTTTATTTTTGTTTGTATTTTTTATGTTGTCTTTCATGGACCACAAAAGGAGATATTTCATTGCTTGTTTGACGTCAATGATTCCAAACGTCATAGATTCTTGCTTATCTCATAGCCAGTTGCAATGCACCAGGTTTGAAAATTCAGAAGCTTAAATTAGATTTTAGAGCTACTGCAGAGGGGAATATTTTCATTGAAAAATTACTTAAATTCCAGTCAGTCCCTCACACAAAGCTATTGTATTGCTTCAGAATACTACAGAATAATATGAAGTCATATGGACTGCACTACTTTTATTATATGTTTATGGTGGGGTTTTATTTGAGGAGCATAACAGGCCTGGTCACTATATGCTTTTATTGTATCGAAAAGAGCAGGGTAAACATTCCTTAATTTCTCTGAGAGTGATTAAATAATGACATACTTCAAAGTTACAAATTAACTATTCAAGTAAGGCCCATGATTTTTGATACCTTTGTTCAGATTTAGTATGTATTAATAATAGCTTTGTAGAGCCGGTTTTGTGTGTGAGTGTGCGTAGATGTGTTTGTTCATACCAGCTACCTTATGTAAAACCAGCAGGCAATGAAAGGCGTTTCAACATCATAAAACAAGTCATGACCATAGGTAAAGAGCACAGTGTTCTCTATGTGAGTGTGTGTTTGTGTGTGTCAGAGCTCCAGAGGCTAGGAGCAGGGAGTGTATGTGCTGAACTGAAGTATCCCTGGATCTGCAGCCGCCCAACCTGGACACACTCCACTAGTCCTGCCCTTCCAGTTCCTGCCCTTGTCCCAGCCCTGCCGCCTCACACTGCGACTGCAAAAAGCTGATAACACACACCTCCTACTACGTGCTTTAGCCGCTTACACACAGAGATACTCAGATACACACACACCGCTAACCAAGCGCAACAGTTCCTCCCACGAACGCACAAGCACTTACACAAAACCAAACACAGAACTCAAACACATCTTTCCGTGCCCACACAAAACCTTTTGTCCATATGTTCCTTTCTGTCCTTACAGTTCCCTCCTTCTCTTTCCATTCCCTAAAATACACCTCTTCTTCTTTTTAGTGTGCCGGACAAAAGACACAAGTGAGACGGCCCAAAGTCCCACGGGCTTATTATTTTTTTCATGTCCATTCCCTCCCCATCAGCAATCCCTTCGTACCCCGTCTAAAATCTTGAGAGAGGGAGATAGAGAGATGAATACAGACACGGAGTTCTCTCTCGGAGGATGTGGTGTCTCTGGCATGCCTGTTGGTGCATATTGTGATAAAGTGACATTCAGTCAGTCGATTGCTTTTAACTACGGTCTGGCCGGTCTGTAAGAATTGAAAAGGACGGTGGGCTCACGGGAGGGGACGCCAGCTGAGATGACCTGACAAGACACTCACCCAATGGGTTATAGGAAAATGGGGAAAGGGGATGGGGGGGGAGGTTATTCACGTTGATGTCGAGAGCAGGCACCTGGTTTGGCGGACAGGTGGGTTTTCATCCCTTTTTTGTTCTCGCTTGTTTTCATATGGCCGCAGCTATTTATCACAACCCGCCGTGAAAGAATTTGAATAATTTTTCTCGCTGCATTAATCTAGCACATTTTCTCTGTTTTCTGCAGATTAACAGGTTGTGTGAAACAGTCCAATACACTTGATTCAATGCCTTGTCTTTCTGTTTGGCATGTTGTAACTTGACCATTATCCTCTGTGTATTGTTAGCTTGCAGCTTTACACACTGAAGGTGCATTATGATCCATTTGCAACGCCTTTTAAGCTTCTTATCAGTTGTTAGTTCTTTTAAGTAATTGTAAATGCATTTATCCACCTAATGATATCTCTAAAGAGTATAATTCTATATAACGTATGATTAGCATCATGTATAACCATGAATGTATCATATCTGGTGCAACACAATGAAGATTCTTGAATAATGCAATAAATCACACACACACACACACACACACGCGCACACGCACATATAAGGTATTGTAACGGTTACCCTGTCTTGTCTCACTGTTGCCCTTTGTTTGTAATTTTGTCACTTTTGTTATTCCTTAGTTTTCACTTTTGTCACCCTTGTACCTCCATAATCTTGGTTTCCCTCATGTTCACTGTTCATTGTTTTCACCTGCCCTTGTTAATTTGCCTCTGGTTTCTGTTAATCACCTTGTCACCTAGTTTGTGTTCTGTTTGTTCATTGGCCCCTTTTTCCTATGTTTTTGTATTTATATCCTGGTTTTTGGTTTAGTCCTTGTCTGTTGTTGAATGCTGTTGTACGTAGTTTGTGCTCGCTCCCATGCCTGTGTTCCCGTGTTTTGTTTTCATTTGCCCATCGTGGTGGTTTTGTTTATTCATGCCTGTTTGTTTCCTTTATTCATGCCTGTTTGTTTCCTTTAATCAATAAACCCGCATTTGGATCCTCATCCCTTGTCTGACTCCGACCTCATTCGTTACAGGTATATATTATACATGCTAACACACATACAATCATACATTATATATATATATATATATATATATATATATATATATATTGCTGCTGCTCTTCACCTCATTTTCATTGATCAAAAACACTCTCATAAGCGTTAATAATGCTGCAAATTATTATTACTGTTTAAAATAACTTTACAAAGAAATGTATTTAATAAAAAGCCACATCAGAAACTATAATAAAAAGAAAGGTGTAGAGTGTGCAAAAGATTGAGTGGCAAAGATTAAAAATAATTGTTATGGATGGAGTTTGAGGTGTCGAGCTGTTTTCCAAAAAGCTTGGTTGGAAAATACGTAAGAGGTGCCCTACAGGCCTATCACATCTTTAAGTACTGCTGAAAGCAAGGCATGAAACTTCAACTGAATATTTTAACTGACTGCTAGAATACCTAAGATGTGATTGCTGCAAAAGGAGGATTCTTGAATAAACAGAGTCTGAAGAATACAGCATTTATTTAAATAGACATAGACATTTTCAACATTATAAATGTCTTTACAGTAAATGTCGTCTTGATCAATTTAAAGCATTCTTGATTAATAAAATTATAATTTTCTAATTTCATAATAGAGTCTTCATTTACATTTATAGGTGTTTATATAGTATTATACAGTATATAATATATGGGTCCACTGTAATGTTGTTAACACATTATTTTAGTGTTAATATTATGTTAATATTATGTAATCACTAAAGTTATGATGACTAATGAGCTTCATGTATGTTAAAATGTAAATATTTGTACTTTTGTAATTCATTATTTTGCATTTGAAATGTGGAACATTAATGTAGGGGTAAAGTTTTACCCCTACATTAAATACTACAGTGGATATATCCAGCACATTTTACTGAAACTTTGTGAGTCTGAATTACTTTTACAGCAGCAGTGTTTCCAACTTTAGAACAGGCAGAATGTCAAAGTAATGACTCTGGTAATAACATTTCATAATTAGTGTTAAATGAGGTGTTTCTTAGCTGAATCGTCTGTATGTGTACACGCATGCTTGGAAGTGTGTGCGTGCTTGGGTGTGTGCGTGTGTGTGTGAGAAAGAGAGAGAAAGAGAGCTGGGGTTAAATATTAGGGATTATCTCACAGGCAACAATGACATCTCCAATTGAGTCCCCCTCCGGTTCCCTTGGCAACCCTGCAGAGAGCAGCAAGTTTTAGCTAGCTGTCACTTATTATTTTGATTATAAATTGGAGACAATAAACTTTCATTCCATTGCTACAGCACAGCACTAGAAGAACTAACCCTCACATGGGGGGAATTCACTAAGATTAAATTGCACCTCCAGTCACTCAGCCCACAACCTTTTTGAACTGTTGCCTTCTGGTCGGCGCTACAGAGCACTGAACTCCAGAACCATCTCTGTTTTATCTCTGTTTTGTATTTGTATTGTATTATCTCTGTTTTGTTGTTGTATTGCTTGTGCACTGGAAGCTTCTGTCACCAAGACAAATTAATTGTATGTTTAAGCATACTTGGCAATAAAGCTCATTCTGATTCTGATTCTGGGAAAGTCCTGTTAAGTGCCTGATTCGCTAAAGAAATTATGAAAATCAGGTAACAACGCAAACAAGGCAACAAGATTTATGCTAAATGCACTTTAAAATGGCACCTGAAACGGCACTTAAAATGCAAATATTTGCTCTACTACACTGCTTGTCTGGAATAGCCAGTTAGCATGCTCTTCTCCATCTTTCGATCATCATTTGATGTTCAATAAAAAGCATGCATACAATTCTTTAAAATGAAATTTGTTTACCACCTGCTTTTTCGCAGAAAAAAAAAAGTCTTCATTAAATATATCACAGCTCTATACAAGCAATGACTTGGCTTATCCCTCGTTTACTAAAACAATTGTGGGTACATTAAGATGCTTAAAATGGAAGTGAATGGTGCTAGTTCATAAACATTAAATTACACACTATTTCAAATGTATTGCCATAAGATGTAACCATTATATGTGTTACAGTTGAAGTCACAAGTTTACATAAGAAGTTTAAGTTTACGTAAATTTGTATTTAAACTCAGTCCTGACATTTAATCATAGAAAACATTCCCTGTCTTAGGTCAGTTAGGATCACTACTTTATTTTTATGAATATGAAATGTCAGAATAATAGTTATTTAAGCTTTTATTTCTTTCATCACATTCCCGGTGGGTGAGAAGTTTACATACACTTTGCTAGTATTTTGTAGCATTGCCTTTAAATTGTTTAACTTGGGTCAAAGGTTTTGAGTAGCCTTCCACAAACTTCTCACAATACGTTACTGGAATTTTGGCCCATTCCTCCAGACAGAACTGGTGTGACTGTGTCAAGTTTGTAGGCCTCCTTGCTCACACACGCTTTTTCAGTTCTGCCAACAAATGTTTTTTCTGACTGAGGCCACTCCAATACCTTGACTTTGTTGTCCTTAAACCATTTTGACACAACATTGGAGGTATTCTTGTGGTCATTGTCAATTTGGAATACCCATTTGCGACTGAGCTTTAACTTCCTGGCTGATGTCTTGAGATGTTGCTGAAATATATCCACATAATTTTCCTTTCTCATGATGCCATCTATTTTGTGAAGTGCACCAGTCCCTTCTGCAGCAAAGCACCCCCACAACATAGTGCTGCCACCCCCATGCTTCACGGATGGGATGGTGTTCTTCGGCTTAGAAGCCTCACCCTTTTTCCTCCAAACATAACGATGGTCATTATGGATAAAAGTTCCATTTTTGTTTCATCAGACCAGAGGACATTTCTACAAAAAGTAAGATTTTTGTCCACATGTGCACTTGCAAACTGTAGTCTGGCTTTTTATGGTCGTTTTGGAGCAGTGGCTTCTTCGTTGTTGAGCAGCCTTTCAGTTTATATCGATATAGGACTCGTTTTACTGTGGATTTAGATACTTGTCTACCTGTTCCTCCAGTATCTTCACAAGGTCCTTTGCTGTTTCTGGGATTCTTTGTTGAAATTTTCGCACCAAACTGTGTTCATCTATAGGAGACAGAATGCGTCTCCTACCTGAGCATCATGATGGCTCTGTGGTCCCATGGTGTACAGATGAATGTAGTGGAGGTCCACAATTATTGTTTCTGAGGTCTTGGCTGATTTCTTTTGTTTTTCCCATAATGTCAAGCAAAAAGGCTCTTAGTTTGAAGGTAGGCCTTAAAATACATCCACAGGGACACCTCCAATTGACTTAAATTAGCCTATTAGGGGCTAATTGCCAAAAGGCTTGACATAATTTTATGGAATTTTCCAAGCTGCTTAAAGGCACAGTTAACTTTGTGAATGTAAACTTCTGACAGTGGAATTGTGATATAGTCAATTAAAAGTGAAATAATCTGTCTGTAAACAATTGATGGAAAAATCACTCGTGTCTTATCTTATTGGTTTTACCAGTGTTGCTTTGTTATTGCAACAAATTTGTAATTTTGGATATAACTTTGCACTGATAAGATTAGTCAGCTATATGATCACAAATCATGTTAACACATCTTTCTATGACTTGTGGTTATAATTTTAAACAAAGTGTATTTTATTGTTTATTGACAGCCCCCATTCACTCCAATTGTAAGTGCATTATTGTAATGCAGATTTTTGCTTCTTTTGTAAAAAATGTATAAATAAAAAAGGAGGGATAAATATCATGCCAAATGCTGTCCATTGAGCCTAACTTGTATTGAACCTGGAATGTTCCTTTAAAGTGGATTTGTGGTTTGTTAGTGAAATTTGTGCTGAAATATTGTGTGCAAAAGTGGTGCAACTGTTGTGAAGTTGCCTATGGAGTTTTAATCTCAAATCCTCAGTGAGTTTACCCCAATGATCGGAAGGGAGTCTATGCATGTGTCTCTGTGTGTAAGGTCGCTTAGTGAGATTTGGAGAGGCCTCTTGATAGGGAATAACCTTTGCTAAGGGTGTGGGTGTCAGATCCTGCATCCCTGTGGCTCCCCATTGTAAAAGCGTCAAGCTGCCACCCTCTGATTTGAAACCTTCGTCTCTCTTGCACAAAGGGCATCTCTACCACTATCCATCCACCATCCCTTGCTTTTCAACCACAATCTTGCTTTTTACACAAGATTCTGTGCCTTTCAGGGATAGGATCAATAGCTGGTTTTGTCTTCTTCGGTTCTATGTCAGAGCTGCCTTTAAATGAGTTTCCAGGCAATGCCTTTCAAGATATCTCTTCCTGTATTTCCCTTTTTTTTTTTTTGGCAAAAATCATAAATTTCCTATGACAAACTGTAAATGTTGCTGTGTTCTGTGGTTGAATCTGGCAGGTTTTGAAAACCTTCAGGCCGTGCGTGCTATACTTCAGTGATCTAAAGATGCTTTTGAATAGCAAAAGGTTTTAGTTCTACAACATAGAAATGTTAGTGCAGCCCATCACTTAACCAGAGAGGTCTTGAAATGTGTATTTAGCCTGTTTGTATTAAAAAAGCAGACCTATGGTCTTATAATGGTTATTGTAATTTAATCACAGGGTTTCATTGCTTTTCATGCTATTCTTGGCAGTGCAAATGTATGTAGTGTACAGTATATGCAGAGCTGAAACTTTGATTAGAGAGAGAGAGAGAGAGAGAGAGAGAGAGAGAGAGAGAGAGAGAGAGAGTGTTCTGTGGTGTCAGTTTGAACTAGTGCTAAGTGAAATGTACAAAAACATCATAAAAAAATAAAACATTGCAATATCTGATTGCATCTGTCAGCCCTCACCACCTCTTTAACAACAACATTGTACACCATAATTTGATTTCAAAATTAAAAATGTAACTCCTATGTGTATGTAATGGCCTATATTCACCTTAAGCAAATTAAACACTTGGCATTACTTTGTTATGGAGTGAATGATGAATACCAGTTGATGTCACAAGATATCAGTGTGTTTTGAATAAATAGTTTTCCCATAAAGGCCTTGTAGCACTGTTCAAGGACGGGACAGACACAAACGTCAACTTAAGGGGTAAGTTTATTTTTCTTTGTTTGATAACGTGCAAGGGTTCGCTTTCTGGGTCGGGTTCTCCCTCTCGTGCTCTGTCACTCCTGCCCTTTTTATGCCGCTCTCCTCATGTTACTGAAATTAGAGACAGGTGTTAGTCATCATTTAGCTCAGGTGTGGCGCCCTTACCGCTTTCTCTCCCGGACGGGCGCTTGACCACGCCCCGCTGCCACATACCCCCACCGCCCGACTCAGGCGGGGCGTCATCCGACCTGCCTACCACTCCCCATTTCTGGAGAGGAAGTCAGCGGCAGCCATCTGCACCCCGGCCTGTGGACCACCTTAAATTTAAAGGGCTGGAGAGCCAGATACCAACGGGTGATCCGGGCGTTAGTATCCTTCATCGCGGTGGAGCCACTGGAGTGGGGCGTGATCCGAGCAGAGGGTGAAGGCCCGCCCCAGCAGGTAGTATCGGAGGGTGAGGACCGCCCACTTGATGGCCAGACACTCCTTCTCTCGATTGCTGTACTTAGTCTCCCTCAAGGAGAGTTTCCGGCTAATGTACAGCACCGGGCTCCTCTCCCTCCACCACCTGCGAGTACGGCCCCCAGCCCTCTGTCTGAAGCGTCCGTCTGTAAAACAAAAGGAGAGAGAAGTCAGGTGCATGCAAAAGCGGCCCCCACAAAGTGCAGCTTTAATCTGTATAAGCGCCTGTTGGCACTGCTCCGACCATTGGACCGGATCTGGAGCCCCCTTTTTAGTAAGGTCAGTCAGCGGGCTGGTGACATCCGAATAATTAGGCACAAATCTTCTGTAATAGCCAGCCAGCCCCAGGAACTGCCTCACCCCCTTTTTGGTCTTGGGTCTAGGGCAAGTCACTAATCGCCGCGGTCTTGTCAATTTGGGGTCGCACCTGGCCATGACCCAAGTGGAACCCCAGATACCGTACCTCCACACGCCCAACCGCGCACTTTTTGGGTTTGCCGTGAGCCCGCCTGCCGTAGCGATCTCAGGGCGGCCCTCAGATGTTGCATGTGCCGCTGCCAATCATTGCTATAAATGATGATATCATCTAGATAAGCAGCGGCGTAAGCAGTATGCGGTCTGAGGATCCTATCCATGAGAGCTGAAAGCGTGGCTGGTGCCCGAACAAACCGAAAGGAAGCGTCCGCGAATTGGTGTAATCCGAGCGGCGTGGTGAAGGCCGTTTTTCACGGGATATTGGTGTCAAGGGGATCTGCCAATAACCCTTCGTTAGATCAAGGTCGAATAAAACCGAGCAGAACCTAACCGATCGAGCAGTTCATCAACACGGGGCATTGGGTGCAGCGTCAAATTTAGACACCGCATTGACTTTTCTATAATCCACACAGAATCGGACAGACCCGTCGCTCTTGGGAACAAGGGCGACCGGACTGGACCAATCAGCTGTGAGATTCTTCTATTACTCCCATGTCCAGCATCGCGTCCAATTCTTCGAACTATTTTTTTTATGTTCGGGCAAGCGATAAGAGCGACAGCGTACCACTACGCCCGGCTCGGTCTCGATGTGGTGTTGTATGATGTCTATGCGGCCCGGTAGAGGAGAGAACACGTCCACAAACTCCTTTTGCAGTTCGGAAACCTCTGCGAGTTGGCGTGGTGAGAGGTGGTCTCCACACGGAACCGGGGTGTTAGGATCGCAGGCTTTGTTTACCTCCGGTCCGAGCTCCGCCCTCTCGGAACTACCGTTGCCAGCGTCACAGAGGCCGCCTCTTCCCTCCACAATTTTAGGAGGTTGAGGTGATATATTTGGCAGCGCCCCTCTATCGATGCAGCTTAACTTCATAATCGAGGTCCCCTACTGCGTCGTGTGACCTCAAAGGGTCCTTGCCACTTGGCGAGTAATTTTGAGCTTCGATGTTGGGAGTAATACAAGCACTTTATCTCCGGTGCAAATTCCGTAGCTGAGCACCCCTGTCATACAGCCGGCGTTGGCGTTCTTGAGCCTGGAGCAAATTCTCCTGTGTTAATTGCCCCAGTGTATGGAGTTTTGCTCTAAGATCAAGAACGTATTGAATTTCATTTTTGGCATTGGAAGGTCCCTCCTCCCAAGTTTCACGGATGGCGTCGAGGACCCAGCGTGGGCGTCGTCCGTTATAGCAGCTCAAATGGGGAAAATCCGTGGAGGCTTGCGGAACCTCTCGTACTGCAAATAACAGGGGATCCAGCCACTTATCCCAATTCCTAAGCGTCTTCGGTACGCAATTTACTGAATCATATTTTTTAATGTTTTATTAAATCGTTCCACCAGCCCATCCGTCTGAGGATGGTACACGCTAGTCTTGAATCGACTTAATGCCCAACAATTCGTAAAGTTCGCGAAGTGTTACGTGACATAAATGTAGTGCCTTGATCGGTGAGGATTTCTTTCGGAACCCCCACCGGGAGATTATCTTGAAGAGTGCCCCTGCAACACTGCGTGCTGAGATGTTGCTCAGAGGCACTGCTTCCGGATACCGCGTTGCGTAATCCACCAGGACTAACACAAAGCGATGTCCGCGTGGCGTCCGTTCTAATGGCCCGGCGAGGTCCATTCCAATTCTCTCGAAGGAACCTCGATCAATGGAAGAGCACAAAGCGCTTTTGGGGTGGCGGTGGGTTTACCAGCTGACATTCGCGACACGCCGCACACCACCTCGCGGGCGTCGCCGCCAATGCCCGGCCAATAGAAGCGGGCTATTAGGCGGAAAAGTGTTTTCCGTTCCCCAGGTGACCGGCCATAGGATTATAGTGAGCGCCTGGAAAACCATTTCGGCGGCTCCGTGGAATCAACAATTGTGTCACCTCCTCCTTTGTTTGAGCGTCCTGCGTCACTCTATACAACCGATCTTTAATAACTGAAAAATACGGATATGAAATGGTGACACCTGGCGGAGTTGTTGACCATCGATTACTCTCACTTGGTCAAAGCGTGTTTAAGGGTTTCATCGTGCGACTGCTCCAAGGGAAGTCCCCTCAGGGAACTCCCTGAGGGAGGGGTGACCCTCAGCCCCTTCCCTCGTCACTTCGGAGCAGCCGAGGGCGGCCCGGCTCCGCCTCCCCGCCAAAGCATCGCACATCACACATCTCTTTACTTTCATGCAGGACCCATCGCACAGACTCCCTCTAATACATTTCTAAAATTTGGCCAATCAGTACCCAAGATTAGCCGGATGGGTGAGGCGGAACTAACCGCTGCCTCCACACTATGCTTTTCTCCCGAATTTAATCGCCAGAGTCACCAAGGGATACTTGTGAACATCCCCATGCACACACCTCACCCTCACTCGTTTAGCTGTGCCCAAAGCCCGGGTTGAACCAAGCGTTGGTGGATGGTGGTCTGATTACAGCCGGTATCCATCAAAGCTTGGTATGTACCCCCTGGATCCTTACGGGATCCGGTGCGCTCCAGCCCGACCGGGGGCAGCCTGCGGGACATCGGGAACCAGCACCACCGTCCCCACCTCCATCAGCGGACACTGATCCGGAAGTGGTCGGGTCCCGCACCTCCAGCAGACCGGCCCAGAGCGCCGCGGCCGCACCCGTGCTGGCGAGCGCCACCACCTGAGGAGGAGGCGACTGAAAGGCGGGGAAGGGTTGCTCGGGTTCTCCCACGACCGGGAAGCAGGTCGAGCTGTATCCTCCACGCCTGCGAGGGCAGGAGCGGGACCTGGGGAGAGAGCAGGCGAGAGGGAACAGGGGGAAACAGGGGAAGACACAGGGGAAGGGGAGAGAGGGGAGGGCTCATCTGTCCTTGGTATCGCCGCCAGGTGGTCCTCCATGAGCTGAACAGCTGCCTCCAGCGGCGCCGGGCGGTGGCACTGGACCCATTCCGCCCGTTCTCCTGGGCAGGTTTTGCGTGAATTGCTCCAGTACCACCTGATCGATGACTCCCTCGGCGTCGCGGTCCCCAGCGAGCAGCCACCGCCGACAGGCGTCCGAACCGTTGAACAAGCGCCAAGCGGGCGGTCGGACTTCTCCATCTTCATGCTCCGGAAGAGCTGGCGATTCTCTTCGGGCTCCGACCAACCCGCTGCAGGATGGCCCTCTTTAGGTTGGAGTAAGCCAGGAGGCTGCGTCGTTGGCAGTTGTTGCGCCGTGAGCTGTGCTTCCCGGACAGGAGAGGAATTAGGCGGGCTGCCCACTGTTGGGCGGCCAGCCCCAGATGTCAGCCGTCCTCTCGAACAAGTCGAGGAAGGCCTCCGGATCATCTGCCACCCCATCTTCTGTAACATGGGCGGGGGCAGCGTGGCCTGAGTGTCGGGGTCGCGGCTGATGCTGGCGCAGCCTCCTGGCTGAGGAGGCTCCGGATAGCGAGTCGGTCCTCTGCCTGAGCCCGCATGACCTCAAAGAACCGCCGATCTTGATCCTGCGGAGCTCAAGCAGGGTTTGTTGGTGGCCCTGATGGAGATTAGCTTGAGGGACTGGAGGATTTCCGCCAGCTGGGAGGACTCTACGGGCGACTTGGTTCCATCACAAAAAAAAAATAGTCCGGGTTTCTGCACCACTGTAGCACTGTTCAAGGGCGGGACAGACACAAGCGTCAACTTAAGGGGTAAGTTTATTTTTTCTTTGTTTGATAGCGTGCAAGGGTTAAGCTTTCTGGGTCGGGTTCTCCCTCTGCGTGCTCTGTCACTCCTGCCCTTTTATGCAGCTCTCCTCATGTTACTGAAATTAGAGACAGGTGTTAGTCATCATTTAGCTCAGGTGTGAGCGCCCTTACCGCTTTTCTCTCCCGGACGGGCGCTTGACCACGCCCCCGCTGCCACAGGCCTTTTTTAAATAAAGGTTTCATCACTCTCAATATTTTCTTACTAAATTTATTGTAAGTTTTGCCTGAATGACATATCATAATGATGTCTTTTCCCGACAGGCTGTTTTTCTGTAATTATGAAAATTCTGATATTTGTGCTGTTTTTATGGACGCCAAACCCAACATTATTAAAGGTCATTCTGACTTTTCTCACAGTTCTCACAATTGTAACTTCATTTCTCACATTTATGAGATAAAAACTTCCAATTGTGAGATATAAAGTCAAAATTGTGAGAAATAAAAGAATAATTGCGAGACATGAAGTCTTTAAATCTCAATTGTGAGATTTAAACTCAGAATGACCTTTTTATGTTATTTTTGTCCCTCCGTGGCAAGATCAAGGCGCCATAGTTTTTATGTCTTGTAGGTAAGCTATAAAATAATTGTTACAATTCATGTCTAAAATTTATGCTATAACTTTTATGGAAAATGTTTCATGCTATTCAAAAAACATGTCAGCAATGAAAACCGACTATTAAATCTGTAATGATTTTAATCTTGTAAAACTGTAATTGGTTTAGTTTCTAAACGCAGGAGGAAAATGCAAGTGCATGAAAAATATTGGGATATAATTTAATATATTAGGCAACTTCCCAGCTTCATGTTTTGCCATTTCCAGACATTGTTGATAATTTTTTTCATAACTTTGTTTTTTAATAAAGCAGAACAATCTCAAAATGGATACATCAAGCAATAAATGCTGTTGGATAATGCTATTAATGGTCTGTGATTTAAAAGCTATCCACTGTAATATCCTGCGATTGAAACCTTTTATTCTATAACTTTGATATACTGGCTGATTTTATGGGATTATGTAATGACAGATCACTTGTTATGATTGGGCTGTAAAAATGTGTGAGTTGGTTTTATATTTTCATCTATTGCATTTAAAAAAATTTTTTAATGAAGCTGACGATTGCTGGCTGAGAGAGTAAGAGTGTAATTGAAGATGGGCATGCCGTCCAAGGCTGAGACATTTAAAAATGTGTCACAGGTCTGTTCTGATAGGGCCAGGACAGCAGTGAAAATACAATGCTTAAGTATAAAATGTTATAAATTTAGCATTGCAAAAAGAAAAAAAAGTCTGCGGGGAATTATTGACTCCCTATTTAGTTCATGTTAGAGTTATATTAATAAATATCAATGTTTGATTTTGTTGTTTTCTTTTATACGATAAGCATATACCCCTCGATGTCCAATGTTAAATCTGAGACCTGAAACAAAACCAGAGGAGAACCACTGGACTATGCCTTTGGTTAAAACTTCTTCATGCAGACCCAATTGAAGATCCACCATCAAAACTTTTAATATTCTAATGAGCGATGTAAGCTCCTGACAAACGCAGCCAGGCTGATGGATGAACAGACAAACAGATAAATCTGAACAAAGGAATCATTAGAGATGTGACGGAGTGGTCAGTCAGTTTGGGGGGCTGAGGGATTACTTTGTCTGCATCACAAATCAAGATGAGATAGCCCACAGCATTAATTTAAAATCCCATTCTCCTCCCCAGCTAGTCACTCTGATCAGAGACAGTGAAAGAAGTTTGATTCGTAGTTGTCTGACAGAACCCTTACAGTCTTTGTGTCTCTCTCTCTCTCTCTCTCTCACACACACACACATGCACACTCTGAATTGATCCTAATCAATGCTATCTGGAATGGCTGATAGCACTCCCATGTCCTTCTCCTGCCAGAAAGTCAAAATGTTGTGTAATTCAATTTAGTAGAAAAAAAGGCCTCTTGATTCCTCCCTCTCACACAGACTCTCTCACTCATATACACACAAAAAGGGTGGAAAAGAAAAAGAGAGGTGTTGGAAAATAAATTGAAAGAAAGATTGAGTTATTTTTCACCACAGATTGATATTAAAGTAGCCAGTCTGAGGCACAGTTATGTTTGTGTGTGTGTGTGTGTGTGTGTGTGTGTTTGTTTGTTTTTGTGTTTGTGTGTGTGTGTGTGTGTCTGTCAGGGTGAGTTCTTTTACTTATTAATGCAATGTCTATGTATTCTGCGATCTCTAAACCAGTGAGAGTGTTTAATGTCTGAGAAACTCAAAACAAATATGATTCTTTCTTTAATACTTATAATTAGGTGAAACCTTGACATTGAAATGCTATTTTTAAGTCTAAACTGTGTGTGTGTGTGCATGTTTGTTAATACAATTATTATAAAAATGATATTTGAAATAATTATGTTTTGTGTAATTATGCATTTAAATGTATATAATAATATTTTAATTAAAATACGTAGAATGAATTTCATTTAATTAATTTAATTTAATCTCAAATTAATTATTTATTATAAATATAATGAAATAATAATATAGATAATTAATCTATATTAATTTTAGTGGTAGGGTTAGGGTTAGTCTGTAGTAATTATAATAAGCTTTATTTAAAATCAATAAATGTTATTTTGTATCCTCATTTAGATAGTGTGCTAATGTTTGTGTGTGAGTTTGTGTCAGTCTGTTAATGTCTGATTTGCATCTGCATTAACTAATGGAACAGTGAAGGAGTAGATGATGACCTGCGTTTCCACAGCACCGACCCTTTCTCTGTCGCTGCGTTCATCCCAATTATAGCACCTAATTATCCCACAGGAGAAGCCCTTATTTGTGTTGACGAGCTGCTGTTTCCTTTTCACTTTCAAAACTTTCCCTCTCATTCCATCTTAATAGTCCCAGGTTTGGTCTTCCCTGTTTTCTCTCCCAGCTCATTAAACCCAAACTATAACATTCCTACAGAAAACCTTGCAGCATGATGCCTTTAATGATAACATTCAGGAGAAAATAAGGAGACAGAACAAGGTGGCAAGACAGATGAAGCCAGAGATAAGTTATCACATCTGCTGATTTCACCAGTCTACATGGTATAGTTCTTTGTCAGAGAGCTCTTAGCGATGTTGGTTGGAATAACCATTACTCCGCAAAAGGTTTGTATATCTGTGTGTGTGTGTTTTAGTGTGCAAACTAAAGGTGGTAAAGATGTTTGTGTGTGACTTTCTGAGCCATCATTGAATAAAACTGCATATTTTATCAGTTAATATTCCGGTGTCAAATTTGCTCAAATGCTCTGGTATCAACAACGGGCAAAAACAATTCTGCCAAACTGCATGTAGGTGCTTTTATTTCCACAGTTCTAACTGAGCAATGAAATGTCATTTTACAGCCAGAGACCGATGTTGAAGAGTTACAGCCTTTCCAGTATATGGAAAAGCTTCATTCATTTCAAATCAAGCTTTGGGTGCTACAAAAACACCATAAACTGAAAACGGAAAACATTATTTTCACGCCTTTGGCAAATTGCCTTATTGACAGCTGCTTTTTTTGAGCAGCTTGATGGTGTTTATCAGAACCTCAAATGGATGGTGCTGTACATGGATCAAAACGTCCTGTTGCCTGAAGTAAAAGTCAGGTTCACTCTACACAACCTACACAATCTCTCTCAGATTTAAAGCTTCACTCTATATAAACTTAAACAAAAACCACTTCCAGCTCATACACACAGTTCTAACCATCAGTTTAAAGTCAATATGAAATCAAAATTCCCTTTCTAGCAGGGGTGGACTGGGAAGAGAAATCTGCTGGTGATTTTACATAGAAACTTGCCCAAAGTTGTTGGGGTGGGGGGTAACTCTGGACCGTTCTGCATAACGCACCAGCTCAATTTCCATTCGGCCCGTTTCATGACCGGCACCGTTCTCCCAATAGCCAGTCCGCCCCATTTCCAGATGATGTCACCAAGCCCTTTTATTTGGTTTCAACCCTTTCTTTTCACCTGTCATGTAAGTACCACGACCAGTTAGTTGTGCTGATCCTTTCTTGTATGGAACTCCCATTTCTGACAATCCAATCAATTTCCCAAGGATAAAATAATTTTTTTATTTTTTTATATATATGAATATCCTATTTGACTCTAATATACGCAATATCACATAACAGAAGTAAAATAGGTTGTAAACACCGTTTCATGTTGACTTTAGCCAGCCAAACTATTCAATACCTGGATCAGATCTGAATCAAGAAACAGATATCCGATACCTGGATCGATATTGGCTTCAATACTGATGTTTTTAACCATATTCGTTACTGGTCCAACGAGTGTTATTCATAGAGGTCACAGTCAAGCTCCAAAAATGGCATAAAATAACCATAAAAGAGCTATTAAAGTTGTCTATATGACATATAATAATTTTGTGACATTCTTGACAAATATTGTCTTGTGATGATCTGTTGTCTGTTAATGTACTTTCATACAGGTATCCACATTTTTATATGTTCCGATTTAAGATTCAGATTGAAATTTTCAGAAACATTTGTCTAATATGTTTTGGTGTGAATAGTTTATGTGAATATTTACTGTGACCATTCCTAAGAGTAGTATATTACACCAAACAGGACTGCATATAGACTGCTGGTCAAAATTGTGTGCTTAGCATGCAAATGATTACCTTTGTACATTCTGCTGAAAAAGACACGCTTTATTTACATTTAGAATCCACCACAACAATTCACTGTGTGTGTTTATGTATACACTGTCCTTTTTTGTATGCATAGGACTTTGAAAGGGAAATGTATGGTTTGAAAAATATGGCAGGTTTGGGCTTGTTCCCCATAGGGGTGCTACCACTGTCTTTGACTAAAATACTGTAGGGTGACAAATCACATTCAATGCTCTCACCCGCTAAGATCTCTGTGAAAGCTCAGCCTGTAAAACAACCATAAAAGAGCACTATCCTAACACTCCAACAGTTAATGCTTTATGTCCAGTTGTACAGTTTTATTGTCCACCTCTGTTCATCATTCTTATTGTCTCTTGTCTTCTCATTTCATTCTTTCTTTCTATCTTTCTTTATTTCTTTATTTCTTTATTTCGACATTGATGTGGGAGCTGCATAGTCAACTGCAGGTTGAAGGGTAGTGGTAGTGAAATATAATGCAGGACTGTCTGTAATTAGCTTTATAATCACCTGGGTCATTTAAGTGCTGCAAACAGCCATGTCCTGCTCACTCTTTGCAAGGACATGCACTGCAATGCCATTAAAACTCCCTCTTATCTCCTCTGTTTGTAACCTTGCATTCTATAGCTGCTGTGACCGGTAGAATTCCTCACATTAGTAGTCTCTGTCTCACAAAGCAAATAGCAGTTTAAGGATTTATGCATACCACCACTAGACGTATGCAAAATGAAGCTGTAGAACGAATAATCATGCAAGCCAATAATCATAAAACCAATGACCCTTTCTCCAGAGTGGGGTTATGGGACTGACCAGACAGAGCACTCATGCTTTACACAGATCATCTTCCTTATCATAAGAGAGAGGGCTTTACTGATGCCGTAAGCTCCTACAATAATAATAATAATAATCATGATTTTATATTGTATTATATTATATTATATCTTATGTTATGTTATATTATAGTGTGAAGCGGACCAAGGAAGGGACGGAAACAGACGTCAGCTTAAGGGATAAGCTTTATTTTTACACTTAATTTTCCTTTTGTCACACACAACTATTCTCTGCCTTGTGTCAGGCTCTCTCCCCATGCTCTGTGGCTGCCGGCTTTTTATCCGCTCTCCTCACGCTACTGCAATTAGAGACAGGTGTTAGACATAATTTAGCTCAGGTGTGAGCGCCCTTACCGCTTTCTCTCCGGACGGCGCTTGACCACGCCCCGCTGCCACATACCCCCACCGCCCGACTCAGGCCGGGCATCATCCGGCCTGCCTACCACTCCCCATTCCTGGAGAGGAAGTCAGCGGCAGCCATCTGCACCCCCGGTCTGTGGACCACCTTGAACTTAAAAGGCTGGAGGGCCAGATACCAACGGGTGATCCGGGCGTTAGTATCTTTCATGCAGTGGAGCCACTGCAGTGGGGCCCGCCGCAGCGATCACAGGATGGCCCTCAGATGTTGCATGTGCCGCTGCCAATCATTGCTATAAATGATGATATCGTCTAGCTAGGCAGCGGCGTACGCAGTATGTGGTCTGTGGATCCTATCCATGAGACGCTGAAACGTGGCCGGTGCCCCGAACAAACCGCAAGGAAGCGTCACGAATTAGTGTAATCCGAACGGCGTGGTGAAGGCCGTTTTTTCACGGGATATTGGTGTCAAGGGGATAATTGGTCCCTTCGTTAGATCCAAGGTCGAATAAAATCGAGCCGTACCTAACCGATCGAGCAGTTCATCAACACGGGGCATTGGGTACGCGTCAAATTTAGACACCGCGTTGACTTTCCTATAATCCACACAGAATCGTACAGACCCATCGCTCTTGGGAACAAGGACGACCGGGCTGGACCAATCGCTGTGGGATTCTTCTATTACTCCCATCTCAAGCATCGCGTCCAATTCTTCTCGAACTACTTTCTTTTTATGTCAGCGAGAGGGAAGAGGGGAGGGGAGAAAAACAGGGGAAGGGGGAAGAGAGAGAGAGGGCTCATCCGCCCTTGGAATCGCCGCCATGTGGTCCTCCGCAAGTCGTACGGCTTCCTCCAGCGACGCCGGCCGGGGGCACTGGACCCACTCCGCCGTTCTCCGGGGCAAGCGCTGGACAAACTGCTCCAGTACCACCTGATCGACGAGCTCCTCGACGCCGCAGTCCCCAGCAAGCAGCCACCTCCGACAGGCATCACGGAGCCGCTGGGCGAACACAAACGGGCGGTCGGACTTATCCAGTTTCAGGGCCCAGAAGAGCTGGCGACTTTCTTCCGGGCTCTGACCAACCCGTTGCAGGATGGCTCTCCTCAAGTCGGTATAAGCCAGGAGGCTTGTTGCCGGAAGTTGTTGTGCCGCGAGCTGTGCTTACCCGGACAAGAGAGGGACGAGGCGGGCTGCCCACTGGTCGCGCGGCCAACCCCAAATTTCCGCCGTGCGCTCAAAGAGGTCCAGGAATGCCTCCGGATCATCTGCCGGCCCCATCTTCTGTAGCGCGGGTGGGGGCAGTTTGGCGCGGGTGTCCGGGGTCGCGGCTGCGTCTGGGGCGGCCTCCTGGCTGAGGAGGCTCCGGATAGCAAGCCGGTCCTCTGCTTGAGCCCGCATTATCTCAAAGAACCGACGATCCTGGTCCTGTTGGAGCTCCAGCAGAGAGTGTTGGTGGCTCTGATGGAGAGTAGCGAGGGACTGGAGGACTTCCGCCAGCTGGGAGGACTCTATGGGGCGACTCTGTTCCATAACTTGGAACAAAAAAGATGTTCCTTCTATTCCCGGGTTTCGGCACCAGTGTGAAGCGGACCAAGGAAGGGACGGAAACAAACGTCAGCTTAAGGGGTAAGCTTTATTTTTACACTTAATTTTCCTTTTGTCACACACAACTATTCTCTGCCTTGTGTCAGGCTCTCTCCCCATGCTCTGTGGCTGCCGGCTTTTTATCTGCTCTCCTCACGCTACTGCAATTAGAGACAGGTGTTAGACATAATTTAGCTCAGGTGTGAGCGCCCTTACCGCTTTTCTCTCCCGGACGGGCGCTTGACCACGCCCCCACTGCCACATATATATAGAGCCATCAACCATTTATTATAATGTGTGTATATATATATATATATATATATATATATATATATATATATATATATTAGCAGACTAAGGCCTCCAAATACAAAGAATTACAAATACATTGACTGATTAAATATATTTAAACAATTGTAACTATAATATGTACTAAATATGATTTTTCAGCTTATTAAAATTGAGCTAATTAAAATAGCTGATGTGTTGTGGCTGCTAAAAATGTTTGAGATCACTGCAGTGACAGTGGCAAGGATGGACATAAAGGCCAACAGTTACATCAGGAAGTGGCTGGGCTTGCCTCTTTGTCTTCCACCCCATCTGCTGGCAGGACATCCCCATCTACCTGGATAAGGGAGGGGACGAGGGGAGGGAAACAAGAATATTAACAAAAAATGCGGTACCTACACACTGTAACAGTGACCATACCAATTAAAAAACACAATGAGAGGGGAAAGGCCAATGCGGAGTGGCAGTGGGAGAGAGAGAGGAGAGAGAGAGAGAGAGAGAAAAAAATTATAATTTACTTACCGGTCCTCCGATACACCTGGTCCTCAGTCACTCATCCTCTAGCAGAAGACAGCCGTGCCTCCCCAAGCGGATCAGAGGCAGTCCGTTCAACCCCTTTCAGAACACCCCACCGCATTCCGGTGGATGGAAGGGGTCTACCCCGCCACTGGCAGCGGTCCTCCCGCTCCAGGAGGTTGGCCAGGAGCCCCTCCCCACTTGTGGTTGGCGGTCTCAGACCCTGCCGTGTTTCAGCAGCAGGTAGGGGACTCCTCAGCCCCTGGCAGTGGCCCTGACCGCTCCAGGCAGTCGGTTAGGAGCCCCTCCTCCCCTCACGGTCGGCAGCCGTTTCTCCGCTCTCAGGTAGCCTGGCTCCTCCTTCCCCCGGCGGATGGCCACGTCTGCTCCATTGGGGTGGTTGGTAGTTGCGAGGACTATACTACGGCACATCTCTCCTCCTTCCCGGTTTGTGGCACCAGTGTAACACAGTTCAATGGAAAGGAGGAGGCGAGAAGCGGCTTGAAAATACCTTTATCCCTCTCTGGCTTCATCAGCATAATTAGGGGCCAGGTGTGCGGAATCACGGCCCTCCGCCCTGCCACACTATGGTAGTAAAAGAAGTATCTTGGGTGAAAGAGGAAAGGTATATGATTAGAGCAGTCAGCCAGCAGCAGCAAGGGCACTGGACAGCATGGGCGGGTACCTCTGATAGAGTTTTAGGTTAGGCTGTCCTGTGGAAGGTACCCCAGGCCAGGCTAAGTTTTCTGATAAGATCCACCTATAATATTTTTCTAAGCCCTGGAAATTTGTCTCTGTGGTATGGAAAAGAGAAAATGTTCCCCCTCTTTAAGGCGCCAAGAGCAAATCTGCAGCTTATTTTGACTGGGTGCAAGATCAAGGACGGTATAGGTCATGACATGTTCAGGTCCTGCTAAAGCTGGTGGAGATCCTAGAGGTGTGTATAGTAAAGGCAAACAAAGGCCAGCATGCTCCTGTGCGGAAGTTCATTGAGTATGTTAAAAAAGGAGGTGCTGCACAGAGGGAAGCAAGATCAATCCTGGCACCTGAAAGTTATTGGTCAATGCTGGTTGACCTTGGCCAGCAGCTGAAATTTCCTTCTTAGGTCACCATTACCTCCTCTAGGCCAGATGTTTGTTTCTAGGCCCCCATCATAGGCACACAACAGGAGGATGAGTGTGCAGGAATATGGTAACGTGCCACCAGGGCCATATATGCACTCGTAGGCATGTATGTGTGCCAATGACATACCCCCTTTCCCATTTTCCAAGCTAGCACAATTAGCATCTCTTCAATTATGTTCAACATTTCATTTTTCGGCTTTAATTAACAAATTCAATTTGCTCAAACCGCTGTGAAAACAAATTAAAAAGCATGCCGAATTAAGGTGCACAGCTCTGTGGATGCGGCTAAGGTGATTACAGATGTGTCAAATTACTACTTTCTTGTTGTTATTTTTTGTGAGGAGGAGGGAGACAAACATGTTGTCTCTGTGTAAGTTGTGTAGGTACTGCATGTGTAAAGTGAGCTCGGTGGGCTGTTGCTTGACATTTATATCACTGTATTCCCATTAGTCACTATCTTTAGACACACTTAAATCTCATTCAAACTCTTTTCAAGCTTCTATAGAATTTTCCCTTGGAGTGAATCTGTCTCTTCCAAGGTTACCAACCAGCCATTACAATCTCCCACACTCCCCTTTTTTCTGAAGTTACACTCTCATATCAATGAAATATTCTTTAGAAATAACTGTTTAAAGGAATGCTCTGGGTTCAATACAAGTACAATTAATCTACAGTGACTGTCAGCATGCCGTCATTTACCACATAAAATTACAGACCGAAAATTAAAGAAATACAGACAGCTCATGTTTTTTTTAAAGTGCTTATTTTAATTTTCCCACATAAATAAGTGTTATTTGAACTGTAAATACCAAGTGGGATGACTGTTCGAGGTGGATGTAATTCTAGTTAACACAACGTTTCCTGTGGGTGGATTTTGCTTCATGTAAATTGTATGGATTGTTATTTCACATTCGTTTCTGGTATCCTTTTACATATCATGCATAATAGTGTGTCCCAGCTTTCATATTCATGACATGAGTTGAAATATTAGATATAACTTTACACAGACAAGGTTAGTGAGCAATATTAACCCACTAGTTAACTAGTATGTTAACACATATGATGTTTAAATCTTGTGGCATTAATCTTGGTGCAATGCCTTGTTTTTTGGTTTGGTAAAGTTTTGTCATATTATTATCTTTTAAGATGTTTGGGAAAACCTATCAACTGTGCACAATAATAAAAGAACACATTTTCATAAACCAGCAGAAGTCATTTGTGTTTGCTTAGGGGAACTGAAATATTATCATAGGCATATGATAGGCCTAGATCTGTTGTTATCCTTCTGTAACACCTTTCATCAGTAGGTTAGTGACTGTAGGTTTCCCATGACACATTGTGTGAACGATCTAATGAAGTGCTACAAAAAGAGGATTCAGGAAATCCTGAAGTTCCTAAAGAGCACAAATTACTTTTTTAGTACACACAACAGCCAGTTGCATTATGAAACATGGAAAAGTAAAAGTAGGCCACCTTTTAAAAATGTTAACTACATCTTGTAAATGTAAAAGGCAAGGTCTTTTTTTTTTACAACGAAAATCATTTAGTCTTTTATTGTAGGTTTTTCTGCATCTCCAGAGGCCACATGCTTTCCACACAGGTTCTGAGGCCCCAATTCTTTTTAAGCCCAGTTGCTTTCCCAGTAGAGTGCTTACTGACCTAAGGACAGATGCATTTCCACTTCACTGGCAGAGTGAATGCTCATGGCTTCACTGGGTGTTGACTGCTGTTCAATTCTTTTTTATTGAAAATGCTACACAGGCTTTCAGTAAATGTAATGTGAAGTTGATTTTTTTTAAATGCTCCTGTTTAAACAACATATGGTATGAAAAAAACAATTACATCCCAATATTGTCAGAATGAAACATCAATTCATTTTATCCCTCTATTTAGCAAACAGTACATATCGTTTTCTGGCCACTGAAATTGTGCTCTGTTTTCATGGCTTTATTATTATCTTGATAATCTAGAATCCACATTACGCTCTGTCTCTCTCTGTGTGTGTGTGTGTGTGTGTGTGTGTGTGTGTGTGTGTGTGTGTGTGCGTGTGTGTGTGTGTGCGTGTGTGTATGCGTGCATTATAATCCAGGTATTAAAAAGTCTGTATCAGCCTAACAGCATCTGTTGCTCTGTCACTTTGCTCTTATCAGTTTTACCATATTACGTTTACATGGAACATATAGGCTGTCATTTTCTGTCTTATCTCTCACAGCAGAAGACACAAATTTCAACTTTTCAGCTTCCTTTCTTTTCCATCCCAATGCATGTTGACCCCCATGGTTTCGCATTATCCAGAGATGCAGCCCAGATGTCATTCATATTGGTATTAAACATAAATTGGGTCATCCTTTTCTACTGTGTTTAAAGAAACCCTTATCTAATGTATTGAATGACATGCCTTTGGGTTTTTAAACTCTTTCATGAAACCAAATCAGCTTCATAGTTGTCCACAAATTCTCAGCAGGCGTGATTTCATCCTTACAGTGTCATTAGCTGTGGTTAGCATTCTCCTAGCACACAGCTCCATGCTTAACTTGCTTTCCTCTGTGATATGTTTTGAATGCCATGGGGACAGATTGATAACTCAGACAAATCCTTTCACTATTAATCCAAAACATTTTCCACCTTTAGTCACAGTTGTCAGGAATAATGACACACATTGCACATTGCAAAACAGGTTGCATTCTCATTGTTGCCACAAGGTATGCTATGGCAGGCATTAGCATAAACTGTGTTTTTCTATGGTCAGTTTCTCTTTAGGTCAACTACTGTCAAGATGGAGTAACAATTTAGGAGGATCGTGCCTCTTGAGTTTACCTAGTTAACTGTTATGTGTGAACATAAACGTGTTGTGAATACTGTTTTCAATTAAGGTGTGTGACAGGGCGGACGGCGGGCCGGGTCGTGATTATACACACCCGGTCCTTATCAGGCTAAATTAGCCTCCGAGAGGGATAAAGGCCGATGGCAGACGGTGGTGCGACGAGAGAGAGATCGTTTACTGACATGTCCGTCGTGTGTGTTGTTGTCTTTTGTTTAAGTTTATAATTCAAATATTATTTATGTCGTCAAGCCGGTTCTCGCCGCCTCCTTTCCATTGAAATCCCTTTACACTGGTGCCGAAATTGAAGGAGGAGAGATGCCCGTCGCGGAGTCCTCGACACTGCCGTCCACCCAGGGGAGCGCTGCTGCCATCCACCGGTGAACGGCCGCCATCCGCGAGGCGAGTGGGGACTAGACTCCCCGACCGCCTGGAACGATGGAGCTGCCAGTTGCGAAGGAGTGTCCCCACGAGTCGCCGAGAACGCAAAGGGGCGTTCTGACCGCCGGAGTCTGACTCCGGTTCCCCCGGGGAGAAGCGGCTTTCGTCCGCCTGAGAGGGTGGAGAAGTGATCGAGGACCATGCGACAGTGTATCCGAGATCCGGCTTGACGACATAAATAATATTTTAATTATAAACTTAAACAAAAGACAACAACGATCTCTCTCTCGTCGCACCACCGTCCGAATTCGGCCTTTATCCCTCTCGAAAGCTTAATTAGCCTGATAAGGGGCCGGGTGTGTATAATCATATAATGATTATATTATTATAAAATGGCATGCAGAAAACCCTATCCCTATACCTGTTAGATATCACTGAAATTAGTGTCTTGAATTATCTCACCTGTCTATGTAACAGCCCTAGGCTCTGTAAACAGCAGGGTAAAAGATGTCCGCTATTGTTTAGCCAATCAGAAGAATTTCTGCCTGTCGATCATTGTGTTCGCTCAAAGAACAGCCACTTTATATTCCTATTAGTGCCTGTACGGTATCCTGTTCCCCCAAAACGCTTTGGGTCAGACAGCGAAATGCTCAAGGGGACCCATTGCCCTGCATTTGCACCAACACAATGGTCTCTAGTGTGTCTGTATGTGTGTGCTTATCTTTGGAGTGTGGATTTTGGAAAGAGGGATGTCGCTTATACAAATGCTGGTCTGATGGAAGTTACTGGCTAAAATCACTCACAGCACCTTTTAAAAAGAAAAAGAAAACATGACTGCACAACAGGATACATTACCATCCTAATATTGGTAAAATAAATTATTAAATAAAAAATAAAGAAATAAGTCTCTGATCTATTATATGTTTTATTAAGGATGCTCAAACAGTTTCTAGAGGTCCCTCTAGAGGGGTTTCACTAAAATAATTATGTGTATTTTCTTTTTAAAAGACAGAATAAATAGCTTCTTAATCTTTTAATCCAATCCAGTCCTCACTGTAAGCCTGTGCGTGTGCTGAATTTGAAATCTGCTGCATCATGGTTTGTCAGACTGTGCCAGGGCAGGCGTGGTTGGTCCTGACGTGCGCATTTCAGCTTGATCTCGGACTATTTACTTCTGTTGATTTATGAAAGATATGGATTAATCAGATTAGGAAATGGCTGTGACCCTCGACGTGTCCTCTAATTCTCTGGTGGGCCACCCTGAAGAGATCAGCACAGATATCATAAACAAACAGACAATACCACACATTATCTTATTTTTAAATGAAAACTACCCGCTCCTCAGAGTATACCTAGAGCCTAAGAGCCAGTGAGTAGGACTGATCCAAAACCTAAACTAACTTGTAATTTTAGAGGTGCAACAACTTATCACTAGGACAGTACCATTAAAGGAACACCATTGTACACTTTACATGTCTATCGGAATGTTTTTGGACCTTATCTGTCCCAAAAGTGTACAAAGTAGTACTTTAAGTATCTTATCTATTGCCAAAGTGTTCAAATTACATGTAAAGAATGTACAGTTAATGTATTTTTGAGGGACTGCCCCAGTGACAAGCTTTTGTAACACTACAGGTGCAATTTCTGCACATTTTTTCTGACCTACACAGCATTTTAAGGCATCATAGGCATATTACCAAGAATACCCTGTGTCCTTGCAGGACACTACGAATTTGTGTTCCAAATCAGCCACTTATGAGGTTCCATTTTGGTTAGGATGCTACCTTAAAAGGCAGTTGCCTGTGTAGGAAGTAGACAGCAAGGCAGTTCACAAGATTTTGGAACAGAGCTAGTGCTTCTGCTGAGCTGTCTGGGACATAATATAGATGGTCTACCAAATCCAATTTCCCCAAAATGACTTTTCAGTAAGTGAAGACTGGCGATAATATACTAACCGATGTACTTCAACAGATTATCCTGGCTGCTCAAAACCAATTTAGTTAGATCAGTTTCTTTTGTTAATCAGAGTTATGAATCATAAAGCTTTTTGAGCAATCATTTTTTCATTCTAATGCTTTGCTATTGGCACAACAGGGTTTCAATCATCTGGTATCATAGCAACAGATGCATCAGAAAGGTGCTTTTCTCTGAAGCGCAACAAAAGAGACTTTCATTTCTGAGATGAAAATTACAGAACACACGCTCTACAAATGTCTCAGGAGGGTCACCAAAACTTTCTGCATTTTTAGATCATTTTGTTGGTACAGTCAATCTTTTCACTAGCTGAGGTTGTGACATGTGATGTGAGATTTTCCCAGAGCTTTCCCTGTAGCAGTGCTGTGTATAGCAATGTTACATAGCAAAGCGTGTCGGTTCCTGTACGAGCTAGCAGGAGGTCATTGCTCTCACGTCTCTGTAAATATCAGTTCATGTGTTTAGCTTGTGTGGCTCTTCATCTGGAGGCAGTTTGTTAGGATGGAGGGGTTTGGAGTTCAGATGGGCATACTGTGTTTGTTTGTTTGTTTTGTTATTGTAATGAGAAGCATAATGTTTTATAACCTTAAAATTGTAGTTTGTAATTGTTTCGATGTTAAAATAGTTCCTCTTATCCTAGCTTAAAATTCTGAGAAACCTTTAAGTAAGCCATTTGGAGGTTGATTCCCCACAAAGTGTAAACAGTGGGGATTTGTGGCACTATCAAAACATTGCTCTGTTTGTTTGAGAATCCCAATCAGCCTGACATAAATATTTGATGCAAAAGTTTCATTTGTCGCAATAACAGCTAGTAGAACCACATGCACAGACACAAATTCCTTTAATCACTGCAAAGATTGATATCAGCCCCCCTCCTGCAGCTATAAACCCAATTATAGTTTCACAAATGATAATACTCAGATTTCTTTACCTACCACCCATTTCACCTCTCAGTTTATCCCTCCATCTCTCTCTCTTTCTCTCATCCAACTGTCTATCCTCTCATCCTCTATCTCTCCTCCAGCCTCTATTCACACTTAACTCACTTTGATGCTCCATTTATCACACAACAGAACATCCCGCAGGGAATTAATTGTCTTCCAAGGGTCCAGCCAGAGACAGCTCCGCTCCGTACAGAGCATTATGTTGTCTACTCTTATTCCTGCATGATGTCATATCTGCCTTGCATTAGTCTAATTTGTTACAAGCTCCATGCTTCTCATTTTAAAACATTCAATCCCTCCTCTTCATCTTGCCATTCTCAACTATTATTTTCCAGATAGCATTTTTTAAGAATTTACCTTTGCCTTACAATGACAATATAAATACTATTATTTATTTGCAAACAGCGAGTTGTCTTAATAATACCATGCATACTATTTTTCTCACATAGTACATTTTTTTCTTTATTAATGAAAATATTTAGCCTTTATAATTTTAGGAAAGGGGACCCTCACAATTCAGGGGGTCCTTGGCATCAAAATGTGTGAAAACACCTGAAAGAGAAAGAGAGAGAGAGAAAGAGAGGTGTAAGGAGTATCTGGTAGGGCTTATGGTCCTCTTAGGGTGATCTTTCAGAGGCAGGACCTGATAGAGCGAAGGAGTGGATGATGGAGAGGGCTCCTTGCTGGCGGTAAGGTACAAGAGCTGCCCTTCTAATTGGCCTTTATAAATATTTAATGACATCAAGATGAAATTCAATCATGGCTTTTAAGTGCTGAATAGGTTGGATGCAGAGTTGACTGTGGGGTGATTCGATTTCTCTGGTCCGGTGCTGCAATCCTTCTGCAGGTGGGCAGCAAGATGTTTCAAGTCAGAGGGGAATGGGGCACTCTCCTAACAAATGAATCTTTTATTTGTTGTGGTGTATTTTTAAAACCAAGGTTCTCCTGGTCACGCGATAGAGTAACCCCAGTGGACAATCCTGGCACACTGATCCTGCTGGCCATTTCACTTGCCAAACAGCAATAGAATAGAGCTTCCTTTTGTTCTAATAAGATAAGAACGACAATGACACAACAATAGATTTTAACTATGTATTCAGATTTTACAAATTTCACCATGTCTAACATACTGAATTGAGGCTGATATTATTGGTCAACAGATATTGCTTTTTCAATAACTACTAACTACTAACACTAATACAGTATATCATTTGTTGACATAAAATACTTTTTTGAATAGTTGTTCTGGGTTGCTGTACTACATCTAAAACTATTTTAAACAATATTTTGCTAAATCTTTTATAATTATTATGCTTGTAGCTTTTATGATTTCATATTAGTTGAGAGACTGTATGGAATACTTGTACCATTAAAAATTAATCGTTCACACCGCATGACCATTTGAAATAAGGAAAATCTAAAAGGTGAATTCAAATGCTGAACATTTTGAAATGACCACTTAAAGGATTTAAATAAATTATATGATTTTAATCTAATATTTTTGTTGATTAGAAAAAGGCAAGGGCACGTCAACTACCCATATACTGTATATAAATATAAATGTATAATTTCATCCAATTTAATGGTAGCAAATGAGATGCACACCAAAATGCTGGAACTTTTATTTTTACATTATATTTTCTCAAAACATTTTAAGTCATACAAATTAAGGAGATCTTGCACCTTGGTCAATAACATGTAACATGTTGACTCAGTAACTCAAAACAGTATAATTCAATAGAATTTTTTTTTTATCCACAAAAAGGGTTTTATAAGCTGAGATCACTGAAGAGAGTCTGCTGGGACCGAAACATTTGTGTCTTCCTTTTGTATAATGCACAGAGCACTTTGATCTTGATGATGAACTAATAAAAATGGAACATGTTGATGAATTGGAGTGAGTTGCAATTTTTTCTATTGAATTCAGTTTTTTGCAACTTTGCAAATTCTGCTTGGTGGATAGTGTAGATGTTTGTGGCTCGCTGTCCTGGGCGAAGGGCTTGAGGCTTGTTAGTTATTAGTAAATGGATAGGAGGAGAAAGGGGAGGTGGAGGGATGCTGGAAGACTCAACACCATGAAGAGGTAAGCGGCAGTTTATATATGCTTAACCTAGCAATGTGATTGGTCACATTAAATGACCTTGCTCCTCCCGAACCTTGTTTATAAAACTAAATTTCAGTCATTCACAAGTCAATGTAATCCTGCTTAGAGGATAGAGTAGATGTTTGTGGCTCACTGTCCTGGGCGAAGGGCTTGAGGCTTGACCTGAGCACAAATACCCCCCAAAAGATGCCAGGAAACGAGACAGTGAGCTGCTATATAAGATGTCTTGTATTTGAGACTAGATGAAGTATGTTATGATACCTCTTGCATTTGAGACGAGACAAAGTATTTATGAGACCTCTTGTACCCCCCAAAATGGAGCGTGGAGTGATTAAATGAGTTTGGGGAAGGGGGAGGCACTTGCTGAGCCCTGTGAGAGGTGGGGATTAGGGCAGGGTTGCCCTAGACAGAGGTGAGAATCTTAGCAACCCAGACCAAAATTTAGTCTCCCTCAAGATTTGGTGAGATCGATGGATGGGCCCGTGCAGCAAGCGGGCAGACCCCGAGGGATGGAGCACCAATGCTCTCGAGCAGGCGAGCTCAACCTGCAATCAAACGGGGGCTCTCCCTGCATTCGCCCACAATAAAAATACATGTGAATAGTGTCAATAGGTATGCCCGTCCTGCATTGTGGGATGTGGGGCTTTCTGGCTGGACGGGGTGGACCCCTGTCCGAACAGTGGGGACGGCCTATTGGAAAATGAGGATGAAGCAAGCATCCCCCTGACCCCGGATGAGAACTTGTGACTAGTTAATCAGGGCTTGATGGTCCTTCCTGATATGAAGACGGTTGGTGCAGATGATTCAGAGATATGCGTTGGATGGCCAGTGGCCCCGTAATCTTGTTTGGTGTTTGGTGTTTGGGCAGGCCTTTGTGGGCTGCTATGGTGCCCCACCAATGTGAAAGGAATGGCATGAGTATAGTTTATCTGAGATGCTGGAATTGAGCAGGACAGATCTGACTGTGTCGTTGTCTAGGATGTGGAGGTCCGAAATAGTGGGATAGGTTCTTGGGTCGAATTTTGTTGTGGTGGTGAATTTGGAGCAATGGAGGAAGTCAAAGAAGGCAGTGATGAATATGTTTTATTTGAGGATTTTAGAGAAATGTGTCCCTGACGAGCATGTTTAGGCAATGAGTTAGCTGGTTGATAGTAAGTAGTTTTAGGTTTGTTGGGGATGATTTGCAACAAAGTTGCATCCAATGATGTGAGTCACTGCATGGGTCTGTTCGTGGGAAATGGGCAGGGCCAAATGCCGGAAGACTCAATGCCATGTAGAGGTAAGTGGCTGTTTATATATGCTTACTCTAGTGATGTGATTGGTCAGATTAAATTACCTTGGTCCTCCCGAACCTTTTTTATAAAACTCCATTTATACTGATAAAAATATTTGGAAACAGAAAATGTGCTTTATCCATTGCCATACAGATGATCTCAAAATGGCCAAATAATTGGCCAGTCAATTAGTCTGGATGATAAATCTGTCTATTATTAGCTAATATTATCTAAGCTAATATTATGTCATCAAACCTTTTAATTGCTTAATGGACAGTTTTGAAATATTTATAAACTTTTGGTTTACCATATTTCATTGCATCTAAATCTTTTACTGTTAATTTCAACACAAGATATTTAATATGGCATAGCATCTCACACTCAGTGCCTGATAAAGAGCATTGCAGTGAATCTGACAGTAAGTTCTCTGTGAAGAGAGAGACCCAGGGGAAGATGACCTCATAGTGAGCTCATCCCACATATCTGTGTTATAAAAGATGGAAGTATCTTCCCCGAGGAGAGAAAGGTGAACCTAACACTAGACGGGAGAGAGAGAGAGAGAGAGAGAGAGAGAGAGAGAGAGAGAGAGAGAGAGAGAGAGAGAGAGAGAGGTGTGTCTGTGTGTGTGTGTTTTTTATTGCAATGACTCACCTACACAGGGGTGTTTCCCTCTCTACAATGAGGTGTCAGATTGTTGACTCACCTTGCATAGCTCCCTCTCTTTTTCTTACTCTTTTTCTCTTGATAGGAGGTTGGCGTCAGACAGAGCGTTCCGTGGGGTATTGATGGCAAGGACGATGACTCCTGCTATGGTGGGACTGTGGCAGATGGTGTATATAGTCCAGTCTTAATCTGCCTTACCTCATCACCACTGGGGTGTGTGTGTTTTTAGAAAGAGGGGGTGTCCACTGGGGTCCATAATTTATGACATTTCCCCACCATCAGCTAAATTATGGCACAGAACGAGTTTATCTCTGCGTAAACGGATAAGGTATGCATCCCTACTCTCTAAATTGCTAATGTAACTTTTTTTTTTTATTGCGTATCTGAGATTTTTAGTCAAATAAATTGGGTTGTCTCCAGTCACCATATATGTATTTTTAAATTGATGGCTGAGTTGGGGGAGCTCAGGTTAATCTCATTATATTGACCTTACATGAATGTTAAATGAGACTCCAAATTGTTCGGTATATTTTTCAAAGACCGGCCCCACCCATGTATAAAGAGTAAATTCAGGGAGAAATATTGCAAATGGGTTTTCAGGGAGGCTGTGCATGAATATTTAATTACGTCATAGGACTAGAGGTCCTGTAAATGAATGATTTTTTATTTTTTTTTGCTGGTCTGTCTGGTGGCCAGCCCTCTTAATTGCAGTCGTGCGTGTTGGCACCTTGCACAGATTAAGACTCTTTTGAAAAGGCGCGGATGGCCATGATACGATTAATGACATTTTTAGAAGAAAGTTTAGGATGTCTGGCCTATTTGCAGTTTTGGGCTGAATGTAGGTCAGGTGAGACAGGAAAAGTTTCAGCAGTAGTTCAGTTAGTTTGTTTAAAATATTCTAAATAAAACCAGAAATCCATCAGGTCCTTGTCAATGTGCCTCATAGGGTTTACATATATTGTTATTGTGATCGCATAGTATGAAGACGAGTATGCTTATTTCTTTAAAATTGGCTGTAAAATGATACTTTACTTTTTATCATAATATTTAGGGATAACTTTTTAGTTAGGGTTAGTCTGTAGTTTTTTGCAGTAATTAGTTTTTATAAAAACAATGTAGGCAATAAAATCTGATTTCACCTACAATGTGGGGACAAGGCAATGGTACACATTAATAAAACAGCTTGATAAACGTTAAATAATGTCTTCATGAAAAACGAAATATGGTTAGGTTTGGAGGTAGTGTTAGGGGTTGGAAAATATTGGTTGCTCAGTATTAAAATAACCTAAGTAAATGGAAAGCCCCCACCAGGATATAAAAAATGTATGGCACTGATTATTGGACAGAGTGCCTTGGCTTTTTGCTACAGGGTGAAGGGCTCTCACCCCAGCATCTGTTGAGTTGAGCAGACTTTCCCTGTGTCATGACCCATGTCAGAGCCCTGCTCTCCAAGATTTATGAATTTTGGCAGCAGTCACCATCTCTCTCCCCATCTCATTCACCTGTATCTTTTGGTCTTTAAAGAGAATACACATTGCCATTCAGAATATAGCAAGCCCTTTGTCTCTAATGTGGCCCAGGACACCCACAGTGCTCTTCTATGCAGACTGGCACTGTTCTAGCTGTATGGGCTCAGGGGATTCCTTGGCGCTCTTTGATAAAGATTAATACAATCCTATTTTCATGCCTAGGATTGCCTCTCCTAATGTGATTCTCACTTTCTCTCTGTGTCCCTTGCTCTCTCTATTTCCCTGTCTTTCCCTTCCCCACTGTTCCTGGAAAACACAAAGTAACTTACCCATGTAGACAGTGTTACTTGTGCTGTTTATGTGTTATCCTAATCTCTCCAATCCAATGACAATATCCGTTTACATGAGCATCACATGTGTTCCAAACAAGATTTCTGTGCCTGCAAAGTGCGGTATTTAGAGTCATTGTTACAGCTGACAAAAGAAGTTTGGCAACTCATGGCATCCTGGTGCGTAATTGGCATGTTTACCTTTCTAACACATCTAAAAATATGCCAAGAAAGATTTGTTCTCGTGCTGCTAACTTTGCTTAACAAATGATGAAAATTAAAAGCACTGTCTTGAAATTCTATCTTTTGTAAACATATTGTTCCCCTGTCTATACCTCCTCCGATACCTAGACATATTTGGATGAGAGTACGAAGCAAAAATTGGTGAGAGAGAGTTATCCTATACTGCTCTCCACATGCACACAAGATAGGAGTGGGTGGGATGACCAAGATCTTACATCATGTTACAAGATATTTTTTTTCTCATAAACAGTATATATCATGATATAGATATTTGGGTTTGAATTCTGCCAATAAAAATGGAAAAGTTTTTATTTAAAAAAACGATGGCGTGAATTAAATACATTACAAATGAAAAGTACTTCATCTGATTTGATTATTTTTTATTTGAAACTTAATGGACACAAAAGAAGAAATTAAATATTTTATATATATATATAATTATTAAACTAATTATTGATATATGCACAGAGCATCAGCGCATTAGTTGAACTGTGTCAAAAGAATATTATGGGTTCAATAAAGGTTAAGCTCAATCGACAGCATTTTTTGCAAAATGTTAATTACCACAAAAAATTATTTAGACTCGTCCCTCCTTATTTTTTTATTAAAATTCGAAGCTACAGTGAGGCACATACAATGGAAGTGAATGGGGCCCATTTTTTTATAGGGTTTAAAGGTAGAAATGTGAAGCTTATAATTTTATAAAAGCACACATTAATTCTTCTGTTAAAACTCATGTATTATTTGAGCTGTGTAAAGTTATTAAAATAATCTTTTTTTTGGCGGTTTTAGGGTTTAGAGTGTTACATCGTAATGGCAACGAAGTTGTAAAATTGGATATAACTAAACACAGAATAGGCAATTATATCACAGAAAAATCATGTTAACACAAATATTGTTTATGTCTTGTGGCCAGCTTTGGGGAGTAACAGAATACATGTGACGGGATTACGTATTTAAAATACTAAATATAAGTAACTGTATTCCACTCATTAGAATACAGTTACATTCAAAAAGTATTTGATTACTGAAGAGATTACTTTCCATTGTATTGTCATTTGTTTCATTTAATATTTTGTCCTTTCAGATGGAAAACATTTATACATATAAATGATGCGATCCAAACTGCATTTGAACAGCAGTGAAACACTTTCTTATGATGTGTGACATTCATACGAGCAGACAGAGAAGTAAGTTTGAAGTATGTTTGGAGCAGAAGAAATAGAAATAAACCTTGTGTAAATTGTCAGCTTTATGCCAGGCTAAAATGCTATTTCTAGCCATTTTACATGCACGTTAATAGACACGATCATAATTTTCATCAAGAAAATTCACGTTGGATCATAATTTCTTTTTTTCTAGTAAGACTAGAAAAGACAAAAATAATTTCTTGATAATAATTATTTTCCTGTTAAAATATCTAAAATTCCTTAAAACAAGATAAATTACATTAATCTTGTTTTAGAAACAACACTCTATATTTAGATATTTAGGTTTTTCAGAGAATGTATTTTGAATGTGTATTTTGTCTTACTGTACTGTAGAGTTTTTATAGTCAAAACAAGTGAAACAATCTACCAGTGCTGAAGAAATAATCCAAAGTATTTAGAATATGTTACTGACCTTGAGTCAGTATTCTGTAATCTTCATTTCAAAAGTAACCATCAAATCCCTGCTTGTGGCTATGTTTTTTGCAACAGTGATTATTTAAAAGTTTACAGATTGGTCCCTTTTGGTGCTATTAGTGCCTCACTGTAACCCAGAGTTTTGCTTTTTTTATATAGAAAAGGAGGGACAAGTACAATAACATTTTTTTCAACAGAAAATATTCCTTAAGCATGGCAAGTTGTGACGTCACTTGGCAACCATAAAGAACTAAACTTCATTTCACATTGTGAATGCTTCTTTGTTGCACCCAAATTTCTAATTTCTAATTTTCACCCAAAAATGAAAATTCCTCATCATTTCTTCACCCTCATGCCATCCCAGATGTGTATGGCTTTCTTTCTTCAGCAGAACACAATTAATGATTATTAGTAGAATATCTTAGCTCTGTCGATCCACACAATGTAAAAAATACATAAAGGTAGCATAAACGTAATAAATAAGACTTAAGTATTTTCATTATAGCCTTAAGCGATCCAATCAGTTTTGGGTGAGAACAAACTAAAATAAAGCTCCTTTTTTCACTTCAAACCTTGGCATCACAGTCTCCTTGGTGATCATGATTTCAAGCTCGATTACTTTTCCAAGCGCTATCTAGTGCTTTGCACATGCGTTAAGCACTAGGAGGTGTAATCGAGCTTGAAATCATGATCATGCCTAGAGACTGGATTGTCAAGATGTACATTGAAAAGGAGTTACATTGTGGTCTGTTCTCACCCAAAATCGATTAAATGGCTTTTGAAGACAGATTAGATAGATTTTTTGTGAACTACTCCTTTAAGCAGCCTTGCCCACTAAGAGTAGTGCAAATATTTTTATCCTGATATAAACTGTATTTTAAAATGCTGTCACAGTGTATTTCTGTCATACCACCCAGCCCTATAACAATATTTTTATAAATTATGATTGTGAAAATAGTCAAATTTAAAAGTATACATGAATATTAATCTTCTACTTAATGGATATTTTTCAGATCTGCACACCCTCTTTCAAAAAGACAGAATCTAGCATTTGGATCAAGCACAATCTTTTTTTCTATTCTTTTTTTTCTAATAGAGGCTTTTGCATGAATGCTTTCCATTCTGGCTCAGCTACCGATCAGATTATTAAGGTATTATTAGGCTGCATGTACAGTAAACATAGCTACTGTGACCTTAAGAGTGTTTTGAGCATATTATCTCCATTATTTATACATTTATCATTGGGGGTCAGGAGTCAGTGGTCACAAAAGAACTTAACACGATAAGCTTGAGAGAATGCACTGTGTTGCTGTGACTAAAGGCATGCAATCATGAAGCACAAGGCCAAAAATGATTGCAGAGGGACCAGGGCTAATGTCAATAGACAGACAGAAGTGCATTGGGAGACAGCACAGGGGCATTGCAGCAGCCACTGGCTGTTTTTGCGTGCCGTTTCCGTCAGTGATGCTGTATCTGTACAAGGTCAGATCAAAGGAATGGAACAACTGGTCTTTTTCTGAGCCTCTAATTGGCGTAGAAGAAAGGATGCTCTCAGCTGGTCAGGAATGTCAATAGGCCTTTCTGAATGTCTGTGTGTGAGTGTGGAGTTTGGATCACTGTTACGGCAGGTTCTGGAGTAAAGATCACTTTTGTTGGGCTACACTCTGTCATGGACCGATCTCATTAAAACTAATTTGAGATTTAGCCAAAATGTGTGTGGTTTTTATGCTTATTGGACTATCACAAGTAACCAAATCAATCACTTATGAGGTTTTACTTTACTTAGGATGTTGCCAATGCTGTACTTTCTTTGTTCCTAGAATCAGCTCAGAAACTAAGAGCTGAATTGGATTGCATGCTCTCTCTGCATACACAGTGCAGTTTCACCAGCAGGGGGTGACATAAAAAATAAAAGAGCCGATTGTGAGACTGAGTTTGTCTAGCAGAGATTTAAATTGTTCATTCATTCATTCATTTAAATGTTCGTTATTTTTAATTTGAAATTCATACATTCAGTTTTTCCTCAATCAAAATTCCAAAATTAATCTTTATTATCAAATAGTATTATATTCTATAGTTTCAAAAAGCTTTCTTACTTTAGTAAAGAAAAACCTCAGAAAGTGTTTGTAGCTATGAGTCATGACTAAGTGGTGGATTCAAACACATTATATAGGTATGTAAGTATCTTAATATATCACGGAAGACTTTGTTGCCAAGTATCCCATGGTTGGCTTGAATAATCACATACACATCACATAAACATCTAAGTGTATTATTTTTGACAGATGCAAATATATATATATGTATACATATACATACACAATGGCGACCAAATGTTTGGAATAATGTACGGTTTTGCTGTTTCAGAAGGAAATTGGTACTTTAATTCACCAAAGTGGCATTGAAGTGATCATAAAGTATAGTCAGGATCTTACTGATGTAAAAAACAGCATCATCACTATTTGAAAAAAAGTCATTTCCAGCGGCCATCACTCCAACACCTTATCCTTGAGTAATCATGCTAAATTGCTAATTTGGTACTAGAAAATCACTTGCCATTATGTCAAACACAGTTGAAAGGTATTTGGCTCATTAAATGAACCTTAACATTGTGTTTGTTTTTGAGTTGACACAGTATGCAATATACTGGCATGTCTTAAGGTCAATATTAGGTAAAAATGGCAAAAAATAAAACAATTCTCTATAAACTCATCAGTCAATCATTGTTTTGAGGAATGAAGGCTATACAATGCTTGAAATTGACAAAAAACTGAAGATTTTATACAAAGGTGTACACTACAGTCTTCAAAGACAAAGGACAACTGGCTCTAACAAGGACAGAAAGAGATGTGGAAGGCCAGATGTACAACTAAACAAGAGGATAAGTGCATCAGAGCCTCTAGTTTGAGAAATAGACACCTCACATGTCCTCAACTGACAGCTTCATTGACTTGTACCCTCTCAACACCAGTTTAATGTACAACAGTAAAGAGAAGACTCAGGGGTTCAGGCCTTATGGGAAAAACTGCAAAGAAAGAGCCACTTTTGAAACCGAAAACAAAAGGAAGAGGTTAGAGTGGGCAAAGAAACACAGACATTGGACAACAGATAATTGGAAAAGAGTGTTACGGATCTTAAACCCATTGAGCTTTTGTGGGATCAGCAAGACTGTAAGGTATGTGTGAGAAGTGCCCGGCAAGACAGCCAAATCTATGGCAAGTGCTACAGAAAGTGTGGGGTGAAATGTCACATGATTATCTGGACAAACTTACAGCTAGAATGTCAAGGATCTGCAAAGCTGTCATTGCTGCATGCGGAGGATTTTAAGATGAGAACTCTTTGAAGATGTTCTGAAAATTGTTTTCAAATTGTAATATTAATTTTTCAAGTTATTAATGTCCTGACTATACATTGTGATCAGTTGAATGCCACTTTGGTGAATTAAAGTACCAATATCTTTCCATAAGAGCAAAATCTGTAAATTTTTTCAAACTTTTGGCTGCCAGTGTATATATACTGTGTGTATATATATATATATATATATATATATATATATATATATATATATATATAGACACACACACACACACAAACACTTTATATATATTCTGAATATATATATAGTAGTTATTTATAAATTCTCTACATATAGTTGCAAATCTGAATATGTAGTTAGTTATTGTGTTTATAAATTCTGAATATATAGCTGTATATCCAAATTTATATCTATTTCATGAAAACGAATCGGTTACCTAACGTAACCTCGGTTCTCTCTAGATGAGGGAACGAGTATTGCGTAAGCTAGCTTACGCTACGGGAAAGATTAATCTTTTCTGAGATATTGAAGCCAAAAAATTATCCTTAATTTTGTATCATTTGTCAACGCAGTGCAGCAACTGCAGACCTTGAGCGGGCTAGCTAGCGAGCTCATTGGTTGCTCTGCGGCAACTGCTGCAGCCTATAGACGAACTTGGGCGAACTCGCGTCCAATGAGAGGCGTCCGCGCGCTTAATGCATCAAAGCCCGCCAAAATGGGCGTGGCTAGAGTGCATATAAGCGTAGTTCGTAGGCTGGAACCCTGGTTTTCATTGAATGAAGCGAAAGTCGCCGTGGCGCGAAGCACGGCCGGCTACGCAATACTCGTTCCCTCATCTAGAGAGAACCAAGGTTACGTTAGGTAACCGATTCGTTCTCTTACGAGAGGTTCTCTCGTATTGCGTAAGCTAGCTTACGCTACGGGAACCCATTGTCAACGCCGTGCGCACCAAGCATCCACTGCATGAGCCCCGGGGGTGGGGGGACCCGGGGGAGCCCTTGTGAGTGGGGAAATAATATTTGGCCGGCAAGAGTGCGGGCCAGTGTGTGTGTAATACATAAGCACATAGTGGGAAGGGAACGACAGAGCGGCGGTGCAGGTCTGTGTGGAATGAGTCCCATCAGTGCAGCTCATCAGGGGAGCTGTAGCGTATTAAACCGCTAGTAGTTTTACCTGCAGGGCAGGCACTTCCAGATTGTAAAATCTGACAAAGGTGGAGGGGAAGCCCAGCCCGCTGCCACACATATGTCGTGAATGGAAATCCCGCTGGACCATGCCCACGATGAGGCCATGCCTCTAGTGGAGTGAGCCCTAATGCCCAACGGGCATGGCAGTTCTTTTGACGCGTATGCGGCAGCAATAGCGTCCACTATCCATCTAGACAGTGTCTGTTTCGAGGCGGCGAGACCTTTGGTGCGCCCTCCGAACGAAACGAAAAGCTGCTCAGAACGTCTGAAAGAGGCGGAGCGCGCAGTATACAATCTCAGTGCTCTGACTGGGCAAAGGAGATTGGCGTCGCGTTCACTATCGGATGCTGGCAGCGCCGATAGGGAAATGACCTGTGCTCTGAAAGGAGTACCGATCACCTTGGGAACATAGCCGTGTCTAGGCTTTAAAATGACCTTGGAGTCACTTGGTCCGAACTCAAGACACGCAGCGCTGACAGACAGCGCGTGAAGGTCTCCCACACGTTTGACTGATGACAGGGCAGTCAGAAAAACGGTTTTGAGTGAAAGGTATTTCAAATCCACGGATTGAAGCGGTTCGAAAGGGGGGGCTTTCATAGTTTCGAGAACTATAGAAAGATCCCAGATAGGAACCGATGTGGGGCGCGGGGGAGTTCATCCTTCTAGCTCCCTTGAGGAAGCGGATGACCAGCTCGTTTTTTCCCAGTGACTGGCCGTGCAGGGGTTCAGCGAACGCCGCGACAGCCGTCACATACACTTTGAGCGTGGATGGGGATCTGCCCTTATCCAGCAGCTCTTGTAAAAACACGAGCAGCGACGACACCCCACATGTCCGTGGGTCCAGGTCTCTGTCGGTGCACCATTTTGAAAACACAGACCATTTTGACGCATAGAGTTTTCTCGTGGAAGGGGCTCTAGCGTGTATGATGGTGTTTATTACCCCTTCTGGCAGAGCGACGGGTAGTCGTTGATCACCCACGCGTGCAGCGCCCAGCGCTCTGGGTGGGGATGCCAGATCGTGCCGCGAGCTTGAGAGAGGAGATCTGCTCTCACTGGGATGGGCCACGGCGCTGTCAGTGACAGCTGCGTAAGCTCCGGGAACCATGTCTGATTCTCCCAACGCGGGGCTATGAGGAGCACCGAGTGACGCGTTTCCCTGATCCTCTGCATTACCTGTGGCAATAGCGAGACGGGAGGGAAGGCGTGAAGCGGGCGGTTGGGCCAGTCCTGGCCAGTGCGTCCTCGCTTTTCGAGAAAAATATTGGGCAGTGAGAGTTCTCTTCTGACGCAAAGAGGTCTATCTCTGCTCTGCCGAATATGCGCCATAACTTCTGGACTGTTTGAGCGTGCAGGGACCATTCCCCTGGAGGAATATTGTCTCTGGACAGTCTGTCTGGGCCGTCGTTCAGGTGGCCTGGCACGTGCATCGCCCTCAGCGAGCGCAGGTGGCACTGGGACCAACTCAGTATGCGTTTCGTCAGATGGAAGAGGTTCCTGGATCTGACACCGCCCTGACGGTTTAGGTAGGATACCACAGATCTGTTGTCCGAACGGACCAGGACGTGGTGACCCTGAATGACCGGGAGAAAGCGCACAAGCACGTACTCGACCACTATCATTTCCAGACAATTTATGTGAAGGAGCTTTTCCTGAACTGACCATAGGCCAAAAACCGGAGAGCCCTCGCAGACCGCGCCCCAACCCGTGTTGGACGCGTCTGTCGAGATGACTTTTCGGCGAGATACAGCTCCCATCGTCACTCCCCGCTGATACCATTCGGCCACTGTCCAGGGCTGCAGAGCTGAAATACAGGTCTGAGTCACCTTGATCGGCTGGCGGCCTGTGGCCCAAGCCCGGCGAGACGCGCGGGTGTTTAGCCAATGCTGAAGCGGGCGCATGCGCAGTAAACCCAGCTGAAGTACTGCTGCGGCTGAGGCCATGTAACCTAGCACTCTCTGAAATTTTTTCAGAGGCGTGAGGCTGTTCATCTGAAAGGACGCGGCTAGTCGCTGGACGCGGCTAGTCGCTGAACACGGCGCGCGCGCTGTGTAGATAAGCGAGCCGTCATTGCCACGGAGTCTAGTTCTATTCCAAGGAAGGAAATTGCCTGACTGGGCTGTAGTGAGCTCTTGGCAAGACCCAAACTGTTCAGATGGCTGAGGAGAACTGTTCTGTGAGACAGAAGCTCCGTATGTGACTGTGCCATAATCAGCCAGTCGTCCAAATAGTTCAGAATTCGCAAGCCCTGACTCAGCAGGGGTGCGAGCGCCGCATCCATGCACTCCGTGAAAGTACGGGGTGCTAAAGACAGGCCGAACGGAAGGACGGTGTATTGATAAACCTGGCCGTCGAAGGCGAATCTCAAGAATGGCCTGTGTCGGGGATTTATCTGAATCTGAAAGTAGGCATCTTTCAGATCAAGAGAGATAAACCAGTCCCCCTGGCGCGTATGCGCGAGGAGTTTCCTGACTGTAAGCATTTTGAACGGTCTTTTTGCAAGCACCTTGTTCAAACCCTTGAGATCTAATATTGGTCTGAGGCCGCCGTCTTTCTTGGGAACAAGAAAATAACGGCTGTAAAACCCCGACTCGCTCAGCGAAGGCGGCACTTTCTCTATGGCCCTTTTGCACAGAAGGTTTGCTATTTCTGAACGAAGCATGCAGGCTGCTTCCGTGTTCACAATAGTTTCGAGCCGCGCTCTGAAGCGGGGAGGGCGGCGATCGAACTGTAGCAAATAGCCCTGTTTTATTGTGCTTAACACCCATTTGGATATCCCTGGGATAGCTTCCCACGCTTTGAAGCGTAACGCTAGAGGGTGAATGGCCAAATCGCCCTGATTGCTGCACACAGCGCGCTGAACAGAATGTGTGAGCGCGCTTACTGTGCTATGCATGACTGCTCGCAGACAGCAGGGACAGGCTGTTCTGTGAGTGACTTCCCGATTGAGGTGAATGGGGAAAGAGTCACATCTGTTAAGTGATGCGCGAGCATAGTCACGGGCACGGGACTTACATACAGAGAAGTGTTTGCTGGCCGTGTGACAGAGCAGGCAGAGAATTGGCGCGCGCACGTATTCGTGAGCGCGTTTATTGACTCCAACACTCGAGCGGGCTGTGTCCGCTTTATGTGAGTGGGCTCTGATCGGGACACGGGAAGTGTAATGCTTGTGTGTAGAGGTGAACACTGGATTGTGGGCACATTTTCTACACATAAGGCTGGTCGTGTGACAGAGCGGCCAGAGAAGGGGCGCGCGCACGGATTCGTGGGCGCGTTTATTGACTCTAACACTCGAGCGGGCTGTGGATGAAGGTGATAGCTCGCAGGATGGCTGAAGGTGGCGGAGACGGCCGGCTTCTTCGAGCGCTGTCCAAGCTTGCTAGATGCCCCTCGAACGGCGACGCGGCTTCCAGTTCAGTTAACTGTGTGCATATTAATCAACCTTTAGCGACGGTTTAATTTTAAGATAAAATATGATTATTGTGATCATGATCATTTTTGTAATTTAGGTGTACCAACAATCATATATCAAAGAAGAATTACACTGTGTCTTACCATTATTGTAAGGTGAAAATTAGGATTTATTCTTCAATGAAGTTCCGTCAGAAACTTTTCCAATGTAAAAAAAATCTAATTTGGTTTATATATCAAAACTGAGACAGATAATGGAAAATGTCACAGCAAACAATAAAAAACAATCTAGTTTTATGTTTCTGTTCTAGGTTTGTTGAAAAACAGGGTGCTAAAAGTACTAAAAGAATAGTAATTGAAATCTTAAGGAACGAGAATGTAATATGTTGAACCAGACTCCCATCCCTTGTTGCAATCCAAATTTGAGTTGTGTATGTTGAGATGTTGGGACAGCTAGGAACAAACAGTGCTAAATGCAAATAGAAAATGTGACTTAAAAGCATACAACAAAAATATCCTTGTACTGTCATTTTCTTTAAAAATGGCAAATAAAAAGTATTTTGTGTGAACAAGATGTGCTAAACAGACAAACAGCACACTTAGTGAGTAAAAGAAAGAAAACCAATATTACACTAGATGTTTTTAATCTCTCTGACATTAGACCTCTATTGTTTCTTTGTTATTTTTTAGCAACAGCGGTGGCTGGATCTATTGACTAACCCGGGTGAGTGTTCTAAGTTTGGTTTGTAATGCTGTGTGTATGTTTACGTGTGTGTGTGTGTGTTTGTGCGTGTGTGTGTCATTACGGTGTGAAACTGCATGCACACGGTAAACCACACAATTATGAAGTTTTAAATCTGCAATTAGTCTTGACAAAAAGCCCCAAATCAGAACCAGTTGTCGCAGATGCTACAGCAAATTAATTTTATTTGTTCATTCAGCAAGCAGGAGAGCAGCAATGTGCAACAGCCAGTGAATTATGTGCAGAGGGTAGTAGACAAGTAGGTCTATAATACATGGAGAAGCTATGCATTAACCTTTCCTTTCATCTCAATGGCTGTTGCTTGGCTGACACATGACCCCCCAGATGTACAAAACCGGCATACTGCCATCTTTGCTAATTGCCACTCTTTAAATGTGCACAGGGTGAAAATATTTCATCTTATAGTGTGTTTGGACTTATTTCTCATAACAGCCCTCACCTGCAACCTCAAAGCAAACCTGCAACAATAAGAGGCTTTTTCTTGCAACTTGTCAGCACTTCCAGGATCCTGTCTTAACACCCCAGTCATGCCTCTCCCAGAGCAGTGTGTACAACCCGTGCTTACATGTCTCTGTGGGAAGCTGATTGTCTTCTCCGTGCATCTGGGTTTAGGCTGAAACTGCAGTCAGAGCTCTGGGAGAGACAGATGGGGGAGCCAGAAAGGATGCAATCTCCATATGCCTAAAATATCTGGCTGCTCTAATACACTTTGATTAAAATAATGTTTATGTAAGGCACGTGGAGCAGGCTAATTTCCACAGCTTTGCTCGGCATCTGTTACCCAAAGCCACACAAGACTTTACCGCTGACCTTCACAACTTCACAAAAGACTTGCACGATTGCAACATGATTTTTATCTTACCCCATTTGGGTTATATAATAAAAGCGACTTTGTACACTCTAGAGTCCTTGGCAGTTTTGGGGGGTCATTTTGCTGAATTCAACTTTCAGTAAAATTGCTTTTCCTCCATAAAAAGCCCACAATTGTATTCTAACTGTGCACAAGCAGACATCAGAGGGGCTTTAGTGCTTGCTGATCTAGAATCGACTCCCCAAATGCGGTTATTAAAACTAACCATTGAAAGATCAACTACTAAACCACTCTTTAGATTGCCAGCCTACAGATGGGCTTAATGATTTATTGATGAGGTGAACAGGGTATTTTAGTAGCTATAAATGAAAAAATCACCTCTGTAAATGAGCTCATCCATCCATGTCTATTTCCATAAATCTGCTGCTCAGATGCTTATTAGGATTCTATGTGCATAGTCTATGTGAGAATGCGGTGACCTCTGACCTGCGTTTGTCCATGATGAGTGTGACGGAAGCTTGTTTTCCTGGTATATGGAAAACAGCTTGCACTCTTAGATGACTGAGACAGATACAGCAACTGCACATAGGACACACTGACCTATCCCTATATAACATAAGGTGTGTGTGTGCACAGTGGGGTATCAGAAGTCTGAGCACACTGCATTCTTCTAATTAAATGCAATTTATTATTACAAATTATATCATCAGCATAACAATTTGGGTGAAAAGTTGAATCAACAAATTGACATGAATTTCAGGGTTTCTTAGTATTTGATATGCTCCTCTTTTGCTTTAATGATAGCATGCAATCAAGCTGACATGGATTCCACAAGTTTGTGCAAAACCTAATGATCAATGTAATCCCAACATGATTTGAGAATGTTCCAAAAAGCATTGTGAGCTTGAGACGCCAAAAGAGTGGACGTCAATGTCACAAATTTGCTAATTTGATTAGTGACCTAGAAATAGTGCAGAATCTGAAATATTTCTTATTCAAGTTACTTTATTATGTTTCTTTATTTTATAATCCTTAAACTTTCTGTTTATTTCCAGGTTAAATTAGAATTTCTTTCCCAGACTTTCAATGTGGCCCCCACAGTTTGGAGATGTTTCAGCGTGAGAGATGGAGAAATGAAAATAGTACTATAGTTATTAATGAGATCAAGCCATGTCCCCCTCTCTGCCCTTGGTGGTCTTTTTGGAGTACTCTGAACACCAAGTCCATGGTCAGAACCTGCTCTCCTCTGGTTGAGGCCCAGCAAATCAGTGGTGAGGGGATTCTGCGTACCCGAGCCCCTCATTAGCTCTTCTCTGTGAAGAGTGCTTCCCACTCAACCCCTGACAGACCCTCTTTAATTGGACACAGTACGATGTGAATTTGGCTCCATTGAAGCCTGACATTTCAAACAGCTGACCTTTCTCAGGCCAGAACAGCTAAAGAATGATTAGCCTCACCCACTGTTCCCATCACAATGCAGAACGGCTAAACATTATGTATACTCGGGGGGGAAAAAAGAAATGAAGTACAAAACAGAAATGACTAGATTTGCAGTTCCTGAAGAAAATATGAGTGCTTACAAGCCAACAAAAGAAAAGTGTTCATCTGCTATTTAGACCTTGGTTCTGTGTAAATGAAATGCCACATCTAGACATCTTTCCTGTCATTACACTTAGCACGCCACCTGTTTTTCTTTCAGCTCTGCACAAGTATCAAGACAATACAATACCATCTTTGCAGTGTAAAGGCAGCTAAACTCCTTTTTTAGTTACTGCGTTTTTGCCTTTGCATGGCAGTACACAGTAGATTGCTTAACAGATGTAAGACAAGACCAATTCAGTATGCAAACAGATGCAAGAAAGAAGACCATTCACATTTCAAAATGGAACAAGAAACATTGTAATTCAGGCCTATTCAACTGGTGACCCGCTAGCCAAATTTGCCCCGTTTTAAGTTCTCAGTAGACTGGGTGAGGTTGTCGGTTGTCTTAGGGGTTGTTCACACTGAATGCGTTTTGTGTCTCTTTGCACTGTTTATCAATTGTTTTCCTATGTAAACTTGGGCTAGATGGAAATTGTGTCACACTTCAATGTTTTTACATTGTCTTGTGCAGATGTTGCGCTACAAATAATCATAATCCGTCATTTTGACAGAATGGGCAGATAATGGATGTCTGACAAGCGTGAGTTCAGAGAAACAGAAAAGTTATTTTCATTAATTTGGGCAAGAATTTCAAGTCAAATAGTTCATTCTTTGCACCTTTAACAATCCTGACTGTTATTATTCAATGAAATTATAATTATTAGTCTGATTTACTCTCTCTGTTATGGACTCTCTGTTATAGCACTTTTTTGCTTTTTTGTTTTGTCACAAATTACCTGTATATTTTTAGTAATTTCCTGATAGGTGGACATTTTATCATGTTAAAAAACTATAAACTATAGATATTTATTTTGTGAACAAATATTATAGGGCAACTATATCTCACTCACAATATCTGTAGGTATTAGCAAAATATTTTGAGATTTTTTCTATCTAGCCCATTTGTCAATTAAATTGAATAGCCCTGTTCTAAGGGGTCAGTCACACAGATTACATTTTGCTTCCATTTGCACTGTTGTTTTTTAATGTGAACAAGTGCTTGATGGACGTCTTTGCCTGTTGCGCTGCATCTCGCTGTTTTTTCAGCATCTTGTGCAGGAACACACATTTTTTTTAGACAATGTTTCAGGTTAAAAAGTCTTGATACACCTGTGTTCTGTTACATTTGTAGCTCAGTGTGTAGCATTTTTAGCACATTTATTTTTACACATCTGATCTGAACGGCTTCTAACATTGTCAAGTCCAAAATAGATTTTTAAACTGTTTACAACGTTGGAGTGGAGTCTGTATGTTCAAGTGGAATTAATTGAGTCAAGAAGAAAAAAGAAATATCTCTGGCTGTGGAGAAGGATGGGGCACTGACTGCTTTTAATGAGAGCAGCAGTAGTTTGGCTCGGGGTGGTCATGGTTTTAAGGGCGGGGGGCAGTGTGTTTGGAGCTTAGGAGGTGTCCACAGTTAGAAAATTGAGTTCAGCCATCTTTTTGGAAAGGCTATTGTCAATCTATTGATTTGAATGTCCTTTAGATATCCTCAGTCTCCATTGTGTCATTGTTCAGATGGACAATTAACTTTGCTTGGCTGATGTTTAGTTTGGTCTCCAGAGATGGTCTCCATCTCAGCAGCATCACAGAAAAAAGGTCAATTACATTCATGAGTCTTGAAGAGATGTGTGAGCTCACTGCTCAGAGAACACATAACAGACAACCTTCAGATCTCCTCAGTCGCAGGGAGCTGTAGTTCTCTGGGTAAGATTCTACAAGAGAGACACGTTCACACATGTGCTCTCATGTCTTTGTCTGTGTGTACATAAGTACATCATCACTGTAATAAAAGCCCAGGTTCACAGTCAGGGGGGAAAGCGTTCAGTATCATTCAGCTGCTCTTTTTGGCCTTCAGTCTCACACTCACACTAATCTGAACACTTTTTTCTATTGTTGCTTTTTTTGTTGATAATTTAATGTGTTTTTTTATTGAAGTGTTAATTTGGATATTATATATTTTTTCTCTCTCACAATTTCATTATATACACTACCAGTCAAACGGTTGGACACACTTGACTGAATTTGTTCCTCATGAAAAAACTCACGCTTAAATGCATTAAATGAATTATGTAGAAAACTAGAAATTGTCACGTCGTCATCGTCCTTATTTTTGCGAAGACTTATGTTGACATTTTATTTGACTCTTAGTTTGAAGTTTGGATTTGGCCTTGTCTTGTCTGTGTTCCTAATTTACTGATTCCGTCCATGAATGTTTCACAGGTGTGTGGCACCATCCTTGTTAGACTTTGTGTATATATATGACCTCATGTTCTCTTGTCCTTTGTCAGTTCTGGTCTGTATGTTACTACAAACACTGTAGTGCTTGTTTACTTTTCCTGCTTTCCATGTAATGCTAGGTTTTTTGATTAAAAGTTTTCTGTGTTTAGATCTTCTCTCTCTCTCTCTACCCCTCTTTCTCCCACCTCATTTTCCCACAAGCGTTACATAAATAGTGCCTACATGTGACTTTCTTACAATACAATATATGACCTGTGCCATATAGTGAAGGGAAAGCAGCCAATAAGTGTTCGGCATACATAGGAACTCTATGGGAATAATACTGTTTCAAAAGTATCCCAAGTGGATGTCTCATGAAGTTGGTTGAAGGGTGGTGACTTTGATGAAGCTATAATTTAGTACTATTATTATTATTTTTTTTCACTTTAGAATTCGCATACTTTCCAATTTTTCCCCATTTTTGTTTTGTCTCGATGTTTTTGATTGGATGACAAATGTACTATCACCTACAGTTAGGTGATAAACTCCATTACTACAGAAGAATAATTTATTGTGATTACTTTAGCTGCTATGTGGTAATAGCATAAGTCGCCATGCGCATGATTTTACTGTACCATATTTCCATCTGAATATTTGGCCTAATGCATTGAAATGTCACACATCAGATTAATCTCCTCCTTTGCGTTTACTGGCCTCTGTGGCCCTGTATAATTAATGCGTAAGACACATTCTCTGCCAGTTTCTGTGCTCTGACTTGGTGAATGAGTCCCTGAGTGTTTTCTTGGCAATTTCTGTTTTGGGGTCTGTATGGTGTCCAGCAATAAGACAGGTCTGAGCCTGATGGTCTGTGGACTGGGGCCCTGTGGCCAGACACCTTGCTGTTTGTGCCTTTGAGTCTCACTACAGCAACTCAGAGCCAAAGCAGCACCTGGGATGCTGCACCTCACAGTGGCCAAAACCTGCACCAGTGAGATCTGGTTCTAATGGAGCAGAGGGGGCCAGACATGTTGTAATAAGCAACATCAGGGAACAGAGAATGGAAAATGTTATGCAAATTACAGGAACCGAGATGGGGAATGAGAGACAACAAAAGAGAAATGTTTATTTCACCTGTGTCATTGACTCTCATTCACTAATATTTGCTTTTACAAAACAGGTACCTAAAAACATAAATTTGCTCTGGCCTTCATTCAAATGTTAATGAAATGCAGATAATTTTAAAGGTGCAATATGTAATAACTTTTTTTTTGCTGCGTAACAGCTTTTAATGCAACTTAAAAAATGTGCTCTTCCCGGACTTCCTAGGTAACCTATTAAAGCCTGTAGACTGATTTTCATGCAAAAGGAGCGGGTCGCTATTGCAGGGAAAATCCAAAGGATGTGACATTTATGCGTGCTCCCGGGAGCCTTGCAATAGCTTCTCTTCCGCATCAACAGACAGTCTGCAACACTAGGTAACGTTATCTTAGAGAGCAAATGTCCAGCTCCCAGCACAACACCGACTCCTTACTCCTCCTAGAGTAAGCCAAAAAAAAAAAAAGGTATCTACTGAATCCCATCTGGCTAAGCAGGAATGTGATCATGGTCGAGCGAAAGCAAGAGTGAACATCGGCAGGGCATTTGATTCCTGGAGGGACCTTTATTCAGTTTTGGGGGATCAAAACCAACCCTCAATTGGCTTTCTTCTTATTGGACAGGTAAGCTTACATAACTTCAAAGCATGTGAAATATAGTGCCATAAGGATTGATCTGTGTAATTTCAGCTAACTTGATCTTGCCTGCACAGTAAATGTCATATACAATGTTAATCTGTAATTATTCAGCATGGCAAACTACAACAATACTTGAAATGAATGCTAGACAATGTTCAGGATAATGCAAACGCTCCATTCATTAGTGTAATGTAACTTCATTATACAGAAAATATTTACATTCTATTATTATAAAACAATAGCACATCGATATATCAAAATGACAGTTGTGAAGGAATCACATCAGTACTGAATTGTGTCAACATATTTATAATGTACAGTCTATTTTATAAACAGCTACTGTCATCATCCACCAAATTTAGCTAACAGCTATTGATAAAGCTGGCTAACTAGCGGAAGCCGAGATAGGCTATCGTATAAATGTAGTCAATGTATCATACAAAGAAAATTATTACTTCAAACTACAGTCTCGCATAGTCAGACCTATATCCACTCTTTATTTTAGCCATGTTCCAGCACTGGAGAGTCAAATATACAGTCTCGAAGTTTGTAGTAAATCAATCATAACTGTAATTTTAATTATGCTACCTCATCTGTCAGCTTGATGCCGGTGAATCACGTTGTCTCCTTGTACGTTACGTCATTGTTTTGGCCAATGATTGCATCCCTATGGAGTGTGTGCATGAACGCGAGCAACATGTAGCTGGCTGCTGTTCACTTAACGGCCACAGGTGTTATTAATAACAAGGGTTTCTGAATCTTAAATACTGCACCTTTAAATATAATTCCCTCAGTGTTTACTGAAATTTCAATCACTGCCCCAAGTGGCCGAAGCTGGAAGTTCTGTTGAACGAAATGTCCACAGAGTGGCGCCAAAAGTGAGTTGCATTTTTAGTTATCAAAGATGTTAAACAGTCAACAGGAATGCATATTTTATTAACTCTACACCCTAACCCAAAGCGTAACCCTAAATCTAATCGCCAGTGGAGTCAAAATTTTATTCTAGAGCCAAATCGCAACTTCCAAATCGTGATCACATTTGTTTCAGTTAATGCCATTACTTCCTGGTTCTGAACACGGTGGCATGCAGTGACACAGAAACTAAACATCAGCCAAGCAAAGTTAATTGTCCATCTGGACAATGACACAATGGAGACTGAGGATATCTAAAGGACATTCAAATCAATAGATTGACAATAGCCTTTCCAAAAAGATGGCTGAACTCAATTTTCTAACTGTGGACACCTCCTAAGCTCCAAACACACTGCCCCCCCCCCTTAAATAAAATGATAAAATGGTAAACATTGCCTGTCAGTAAGTCGGAATACAATTTCAGGGTACATGAACCTTCAGAAACAACATGTAAATTTCCTGTGTGATCATGTTGTTTATATAGACCTCAGCTACACATGATCGGTTGCATTTTTTGACATTCATCATTATTTTCATTATATATTTTTACTGCATATATTTAAATCTTGATATTTCATCTTAACATTCTGATCAGTGACTTTATCATACTAATGAAGGGTGGGTAAAAGTGAATACCAATAAATTAATATAATGAACAGCGGTTGGGAGATTCCACACAGAGAATAACAGGGATAGAGAAGAGATTGAGAAACCAAGATGCCAATTGGTTGCCTTATGCCATCTATTTTCCAGTTAATTTTTTCCAAATGCACACAAAGGAGCATAGCGAAAAGGCTGTGAGCCTGTTAATGAAGAAAGAATAAGAGCGTTAATGTAGTCGGTGTAGAGAGAGAGAGAGAGAGAGAGAGAGAGAGAGCCTCTAGTGTGGCTTGGAAAATATTTGTAAAATATGCATCATTAAACCATTATTTAAAAACATGTCTGGAGCCCAGCCTTGAAGCTTTTCAACAACTAATGCCTCTAGTTAATATCCCCAGCCATGCAAATATCACAATTTCACGCCTTCTTCACATAATCAGCCATGGGTTTTTCTGTTTGCCATGAAAAAAACAAAACAACACTCTAAATATACTAAATTAAAATGCAGTGTGCTATTTGCTATTAACTTGTCTTTCTCTATTCACGGCTTTACGATCATATGTGCATGTTTTTGTATGTGAGAAATAGAGGAAGATATGTGGGAAAATGTAAATTGTAATTTAACAGCCCTTCTACAGAGACAGACTAGACAGCGAGAACTGTTTTGTCATCACCAGGGCAATTGCTGTTGCCAAGTGCGGCAAATCCATAAGGAAAAAAAAAAAAGAGTGAAATTTCATATCGGAGGGCCTTTTGTTATTTCCTGCCAGAGAGTGTGTAATAGAGGTGAGTTCAGACGAGGACCTTCTGCTACGGATTGAGTGAGTTAGTTCAGAAAAAAAGAGAGGCAGACAGAAAGGGACTAAGAAATAGCAATAGAGAGAAAGAAACAGGGATTATCCTCTAAGACTTCCTCGCCACTAGCACTGAGCTACCCACAATCGTTCTCCGGCGATTTGTTCCATTCGTTCTCAGCTGCTGGCTTTGTCTTGATTTGGTTACCTGGTTACCGACAGGCCTCGTTTGCAGGGTCACTTCATTAGTTCCTTTCCCGGTGAAACTGTGGCATGCGTTGGTGTGTATGTTTATGTTTGTGTCGGCTCAACAAAGAGTGGTTCACTCGCACGCTCCACCTGCCATCGCCCTGTTATCAGATCCACCCACGTGCAATCAAAACATTTGCGTGTAAAAATGGCCAACTATAGGGCTCGATTTTACTGCTGTCATATTAGCACACCTAGTAAATCTGGACGATAAATTAGCTACTCTGAGTACACATTGTGTCACTTCCCATTAGGGCTGAAGAGCTGAGACTGCATAGAGAGGAGGAGGACCAGGATGACAAGAAATGCTCTTGAAGTGTGATGTCACGCTGCGAGTGTGTGTGGCCTTCTTGTTATCAGATGTCTTATCTAATAGCAAATTAGTGTCTCAAACATTATGACAGAGTATTATGCAATTGATTTATTGATAATGGTTAAAAAGGCCTTTTGTATTGTTTACTAACAAATCAGCTCAGTGATGTAACATAAGTGGCCTTCTGGGGAAAAAAATACCAAAAAATTATAGGAAAGTATTTAATCATTTTTTATTTTACTGTAGGGAAACAAAGAACAATTATATCGACTTAACAAGTGCAGTTTTCATTTCCTATATAAACAGGAAGTTGGAGCAGGACATATTGAAGGGCTCTTCAGTATGATTTGCTACTTACTATTGCTAGTCAGAAGTAGGTGGATATTTATATATTTATTTTATATAATTTGTGCATCGGCCTCCTAGTGACCAACCAACCCACCTGGAAAGGTCCCACCACTCCCGGTGGGCCAATTCGACCCTTGTCTCAATGTCAAAGCTACCTCACATGGACTAAAAGCCACAAAGCCCCAGTTTTGATTTCTTTGTTGTATTAATATGATATGCAAATTCTGACATCATGCACTCACTGTCAGGCTGTTCCGAATCTAAATGGCTTTCTTTCTTCTGTGTTTCACCAAAGGAAAGATATGTAACAGAATGTTAGTCCCATTCACCATTCACTTCCATTGCATCTTCTTTTTTCTATACAATAAAAGTTAAAGGTAAATGAGGCTAACATTCTGCCTGACATCTCCTTTTGTGTTCAATGAAATAAAGAAGGTCATACAAGTTTGGAACAATGTGAAGGTGAGTCAATGATGACAGAATTTTCTATATTTAGGTGAACTATTCCTTTGACTGTTGGTTACATCACATTGTGGTATTTTTCCTCTATATAAACGTTGAATGTTTAATTTTGCCAACACAAAACTGACAATCGAAATATATTTCTCAAAAACATAATGATTACATATTATTATTTTAGCTAGTGTACCCTTTATGACTGCCTTTGCAAGCTGGTTCTGATGTATCTTAATCAAACAGATGGATCCAGTAATCAGCTCCATGCAATCAAATATTCACAGTTTATCGTCTGCACCCAATGAGGACAAATGAAGTGTCCATGCAGTGCGAATCGGACATTATCCAGGACGAAGGGGGAAAAAGTTCTGTCTAGTCTTTCATATTAATGCAGCCCAGAGATCATATTTAGACGTTTGGGACGTGATACAGATTCTTGACCTGGATGGATCGATAGCATTTGCCCCAGAGACAAAGTGAAAGATCCTGATAAAGCACATTGAGCATACCAAAAGTATAAGAAACATCTCTGAAACTCTCGTTTGTTCTTTAAAAGGACGATCAATGTCCCCCTTGCCGCCAATCAGAGAATGCACAGCAGGACATTGTGCTGGCAATGATACCCCTCTAAATATTTTATGAAGGCATTGAAGAGTGGTTATACAATATATTTTGCATCTGCTTGGGCTGTCCGTTTTGAAGTCTGTCTCGGGGCAACTGGCATTAGTGACTAATAGTGCCAGTCAGAGCTCAGAATTTTGGGGCTGCTGTTCATTTCACGCGCTATCACTTTTTTATTGCCCAACTGATGACTTCACGGCTAATCAATTATTCATGAGGCCCTAATTAAAGGACAAAATAAAGTAACGTAATTAGGAGCAGTTCAATTAAACAAGAGGAGATCACTGCCTTGTAAGTTGTTGATCAATAGAGGATGATGGTGCCAACTTTCCCCAATACCCTGTGAAGCCTTATTTTAAAACATACCTGTGTATTTCTACTGTTCTCTAAATGATCCCTGCTGTCCCTCTGTGTGCTTCATGGATTCTGGCAAAGGCAGCCGGTTTTAAATGTGTGCCGTCTGGTTCTATGCTTAGCCAACCAGTACCAACACACACACACAAACACAGATCCCCACATATATACACACACACACACGCACCTGGGCTAGCGTCTGTCAGTCTCCCCGATTGGCACAGGAGCACTGTTTTGATTGGGTGCGTAGTAATGGCTAATGTGTTACCAGCTAATGCTTCTGTCACAGCTCTTCATGTCCATCTATCCCCATCTTCATCACTCTCCTCTTCCTCTCCAAAAAAGTGCTAGTGCTACTATGCACCCGACACCCACCCTCTTTCTTATTCTAGTCACAGTGCTCCCACCTCCCTCTCTGAAATTTGGCTTCATCATCCACATCATTATAGAGATTATCCCATGTCTTTTATTTAATGGTGGCTAATGTATCACCAATAAAGATGAATGAGGGGAGCTGCGAAGCTCTAATTGAAGGGGCATGATGTCTGACTCTGAGCCGCTGATAATGTTGACACTGCCAAACATTTTATGAGGCACCATCACCACACTAAATGTGTGTTTAGAGGTGGAGGGTTAGCAGACACTTAGTTCAAGTGCTCATTGTTTGATAGCAGTGCATGAGAGCGCCGGGTGAATACACGTTGTCATTTTATCTGCTTTCATGGGGTTTTTATGTGTGAGATTTCCAAGGAAGGATTGCAAAATCACGTAATTGTCACTCATCAGTTCAACATTTATCTGTTTTTTTCAGAAGCCTTGAGAACTTATTCAGCTTGATATATTTCCCTCTTTTTTTTGCCACTTTTTATTTATAAGAACAATACGAGAGAGGACTGGAACTTATGGGGAGAACAATCAAGAAATGTGCCTTCAAGCTGCATTCAAATTTGCATCATCTGTATGAGAGACATACTGTAGGTCAATATATGGTTATAATATTTTCCCTCCATTGTTGCCAGTTTTATCATTTGCACGCCGTTCTTCAACATGCATCTCATTAACATAACCAGAGATGTATAGTAACGAAGTCGAACTACTTCACTACTGTACTTAAGTACTAAAAGGCTGTATCTGTACTCTACTAGAGTATTATTTTTTTCTCCTACTTCCACTTTTACTTCAGTACATATTTTCGATGAGTTTAATACTTTTACTCCGATACATTTTTTATGTGCTGCATCGTTACTCGTTATTATAAAATGTTACTGAATCAATCATTACAAACCCACATTATCACTGCCAGAGCGGTAGATGGCTCTGTCACCAGGTTTGATCATGAAGCTGGCTCATCATTGAGCGAATCAAGCTGATCAAGGATACCGCTGCGCTCCCGTTCTGCCTTTCGCTCTGCTGCTTGCATCCATAGAGAAGCTTTTTGTTTCGTGATGGAAGAAAAAGAAACACCACCTTCAACACCTTCCACTTCGAGTGATCATGGCGGTGAGGAAGGAGACCACCCCTGGCCCTACATAGAGTCAATGTTTTCATTTATCGGAGTGAAAGACAATTCATATCGAATGAAGTGCTTACTCTGCCTCCCGAAAGATTGCGAAATAATGGCCTTCAAAAATTCACCGTCGAATTTGAAGAAACATATCAAGGTAAGTTATATAATATACTTACTAAATATATACTTATAATATAATATAATATAACTAATAATGAACTGCACTTATACAGCATTTATTAATCTTAGTTAATGTTAATTTCAACATTTACTAATACTTTATTAAAATGTTGTTAACATTAGTTAATGCACTGTGAACTAACATGAACTAACAATGAACAGCTGTATTTTTATTAAATAACGTTAACAAAGATAAACAAATGCAGTAACAAATGTATTGCTCATGGTTAGTTCATGTAAGTTAATACGTTAACTAATGTTAACTAATGAACCTTATTGTAAAGTGTTACTGTTTTTTTTTGTGTAATGTAGCATCAAGTGAGTTATCCGTTCGCACTACCAGCATGCCCCAACATGTCTTAGTGAATGTCAACCTTGAACCTTACATTCTAATAATCCACTATAAGTTGCTAATGGCTTGTTAGAGCTGTGTTGGCTACATGCATTTTGTGATACATGTAGACTAGGCCAATTTGTGACCACATTTCTCTTCTGACTTTTTTGGTAATGAAACCAAAGTGCTGACAAATTATGGTGGATAACTGACTTTAATTGAATTAATTTAGCTTTTATCAATAGTGTGTCAGCAGTTATTACACTCACCTATAATGTTGCTCATGGTATAATTCTGTGAAGGTAAAACTATATATTTTTTGTCTCTTTTCAGAGCAAGCATAACTGCCACTTGAGTAGTTACGAGGAACTCACATCTGCAAAGCGAAAGAAGAAGGCTGCGATTCCTCCCTCCATCAAGCAGCCCACATTAATGGGTAGCTGGACCACGATGCCCCAGAGATTTATCGACAAGGCAATCATGAAGTTTGTTGTCCAAGGACTTCAGCCTTTCAACATTGTAGAGCAAGAAGCTTTCCACGACTTTGTGTTAGACCTGGTCCCAAATAACAAAATAATGACAAGAATCACACTCACATCTATGATTGATGATGCTGCCAAACAGATGAAGATCAAGATTACTGAGGCCATGAAAACTGTTGACCACATCGCAACAACCACTGACTGCTGGTCAGCCAGGCGCCGTAGTTTCATTGGGGTCACGGCTCACTGGATTGACCCCGAAAGTTTAAAAAGGTGCTCAGTGGCCCTGGCCTATAAAAGATTAAGAGGCTCTCACACTTTCGACCTTCTGGCAAATGCACTTAATGATATCCATGCTGAGTATGAAATTCGGGGGAAGATAGTCAGAACAACAACGGACAATGGCTCCAACTTCATCAAAGCCTTCAAAGTCTTCGGTGAAGATGGAAATAACAATGCTGGTGCTCTAGTTCAGGAGGAAGAGGAGGACGAAGAAGAAGCAGACAAAGATGAGGAGGAGGTAGAGTTTGTCGATGTATCTTCACTTTTGGATGAGGATGATGGTTTTGAGTTCCAGCTCCCGAAACACCAGCGTTGTGCATGCCACATTCTAAACCTAATAGCCACTGCCGATGCCAGCAAGGCAGTGTCCAATGACGCGTACAAGAAATTATGCTACTCAACATTTGGCAAGTGCAATGCACTTTGGAATAAGTGTTCAAGATCCTCAATAGCAGCTGAAACTGTGGAAGATGCTTGCTCCCTCCAGCTTGTGCGACCAAATGCAACAAGGTGGAACTCTGTGTTCATGGCTGTGGAGAGACTGCTCAGGATAGTGAAAGAAAAGGGAGAGGCAACAATGAGAATTTTCTGCACAGATTTGAAGGTTCCAATGTAAGTTTAAAAATGTTTCATATGGCACTCTTTCTGTCAAACTCAATTCTGGTCCATATTGTCTACTTGTAAAACATTGAATTGAATGATTAACATTGAATGATGAACTCACTATCATTACATGATATCCAAAATGCATTATTATTGCATGATATCATGCATTATCATTGCATGATAATGATCCGATCATTTAGCAATGCTGTTTTTTTTTGTCTCTTGCTGTTATATATATTATTGTCTCTTATTCTTGTCTTCATCACAGGTTTAATCCAGCTGAACTTGCATTCCTGGCAGAGTATGCTTCTGTTACGACTCCAGTCGCCCAAGCAACTAACATTTTGCAACCAATGTCCAGATGGGGTGGCTGCTTCCAACCGTCAAGCTCCTGAAAATCAAGCTGAACAGGATCAAGCTACCACTGAAGTACTGCAAGCCGCTTGTGGATGCCTTGCAGGTGGGCATTGAGGATCGCTTTAGCCCTATGTTGGAAGACCCAGAGCTGGTGGCCGCTGCTATTCTGCTTCCAAAATTCAAGACAAATTGGACACAGGAAGATGAGACAATCAAAATAGGTAAGAAATAATAGTGTATGGGTGCATTATGTGTGTATTTTACCAATTTGCAATCACAAGTCACACATATTACCGCTCAAAAGTTTGGGATTACTTTGAATTTTCTTTTTTTTTAATGGAAACACACACAAGCTTGTCCTGCATAGAAAATATAGCAAACATACCTATAAACAGGGCATTATGATGTTAGAGTATGAAATTATGATTTTAATGGAAATTAAAATTATGACCTGATGGTACCCCAGACTATCTCCACCATGCTTGATAGACAGCTTAAAGCATTGGTCTTGCGTCTGAGGTGGTGAAATTGTAGATCTGTATAGAGTGAAAAGGGGTCTTGAAGGTAGGCTACTAAACCCACGTCATGCCATACCCTGCGGACAGCACTCGGTTGGGGCCAGTTTCCTATCCCCCAATCAAGTGCTGTCCACAAAGTATTGTGTGGGTATGGGAGCCTTCCTCCTTAGCCTAGTAGTATGGCACCCAAGCCTTCCTGTCTAAGATCTGCCAGGCTGTAAATGCTGCAAAAGTTGGCTTTTTGTTTAAGGGAATTATTTAAAGTATAGAGTCATCATTTAGATTTAAATCATTCTCTTACTGATAATGTCATCATGTCAAATCTGTGGTTACTGTCATGATGGGTTGAAACTATTATTGTTTATAGAACACTCTTATATTTCAGGAATGGACTATATCAAACGACGCATTGAAGACCCCTCGTTGTAGTCCGGTGAGGTCAACAGGTCCAGCTCATCCGATGAGGACGACTTCTTTTCTGGCATGCAGGGTTCGAAGGCACAAGACGGCATCAAACAGCTAGATGCGTACTTGTCCTGTTCAGCAGATAACATGGACTTGCTCAAGTCTTTTCCAGCTGTGTGCAAGTTGTCTGTTAAGTTAAACACACCCCTTCCAGCATCAGCAGCCTGCGAGAGGCTTTTTAGTATCGCAGGATTAGTCTTTAGCCCTAGAAGAGCGAGACTGAATACATTAAATTTTGAAAACCAACTACTTTTGAGGATAAACAAAAGGTTTCTAACTTCCTAAATATGACTGCTTTATGCATACCAGTTTAAGAAGGGAATAAGCTGTGCATAAAAAAAACACAAGCAGGGAAGAGAGGGGAGGGATGCTTTAAAGGGGGAAGGGCATACTTAATCTGTTTTTGTTTACAAAGTGTTAATCTCAGTGTTAGGTGCTCTAATCACTTTTGTTTTTACATAAGAAATACTTGAATGTGGCCTACTGGCCTTTGAGATCTTTAGTTGCCCTAACAAGTTGAGGATGAAAAGTAAATGTGTAACTTCCAAAAAATGATTGCTTTATGCACACTAGTTTAAGAAGGGAATAAGCTGTGGATAAAATAAAGCACAAGCAGGGAAGAGAGGGGAGGGATGCTTTAAAGGGGTAAGGGCATACTTGATCTGTTTTTGTATACAAAGAGTTAAGCTCAGTGTTTTTAGGTGCTCTAATCACTTTTGTTTTTACATAAGAAATACTTGAATGTGGCCACTTTGGCCTACTGGCTAAACATTTTAAATAAACAATATGATGTTCAAACTTTTGACTGCTTTCTATAATAACTACATAACACAATACTTGTACTTTTACTTTCAGTACTTGAGTAGTACATTTTAAAATAAACTACTTGCAATACTTAAGTACAAAAATTGTTGAATACTTTAGTACTTCCACTTAAGTATGGTGCTTAAAGAGCACTTCAACTTCTACTCAAGTCACTTTTTTGATAGAGCACTTGTACTTTACTCAAGTCTGGGACTCTAGTACTTTATACATCTCTGAACATAACCCAAACACTTCAGGATGTCATTTTTGTGCCACTACTGTCAACAAATGAATGAGTGTATTTAAGGAATGTTACATTTATATAGCACTTTTCTGACACTACACTCAAAGTGCTTTACATAGTGAACAGGGGACTCTCCTCATCCACCACCAGTGTGCAGCATCCACATGGATGATGCAATGACAGGCATAGCTTGCCAGTACACATCACACACCAGCTGTTGGTGGAGAGGAGCGAGCAGTGTAATACAACCAATTAATGGATTAATTGATGGAATTGTTGTTTTCAAAAAGGTATCATAATTCCCTCCTTGCCTTTCGTAGTTTGCCCAAAAAGATATTCCCGTCAACCTAAGAATGGCTTACTTATAGTTTACAGACTTTATGATTTCCTGCATGTTTGAGATAAAAATGTATGTCTGAATGGCAATGAGTTTATCAAATTTAAATCGCGATATATCCTAGTGTGATTATTAAACCTCACAGATATTGAAAGGGCTTCATTCAGTTTTCTGCCTAAATTAAAGCTTGATTTAAATGGAATATACTGTATATATATATATTAGGGCTGTCAATCGATTACAATTTTTAATCAAATTAATTACATGATGTCCCAATTAATGAATCGCGATTAATCGCATTTAATCGCATATACAAATATTTGCTGAGAAAGCCCCTCATATAACAATAATTCAATATATAATGATTAAATAATTATACATAGTTATCTTTAAATACTTAAACATTATATGTATATATATATATATATATATATGTTCAGTTAATTAAATGCATTACATTCTTGTGGCAGAAGAGTTAATCATTGATAAGACGATACAAAAAGCGGCTGTAGAATACAATGTATTGTTTACTACCATATTATTGAACATAAGTCAATCATTGGCATACAGATCACAGCAATCCATTTCACAAGTGAAACTGTCAATCAGTTCGAGATTTATTATGAGGGCTTGTTTAAGGACCCATCAATTTCAACAAGTGTCAGACATGCTTGTGTAGCGTCTCTGGTGCGTTGCATCATAAACATAAAATGTTTAGGCCACTGTGTCAAGTTAAATATAGTTTAATACTTAGAACGCATCTTGAGATCCCTTAGTTTGAATTTGCAGTCCATCAAATGTTTTGAACGTAACAACTGTCTGTTTTGTGCTGTCTGGTTGTTTTCTTCACTGTATAAACTGTGCATTGCCACACAGCTGAAATTTCAATTACTGCCCTCTGGAGTAAACAGGTGGTACTACAAGCTTGCATTTCTCAGGAATCTTCCTAATTACGATCCGCATTGCGATTAATTGCAATAATATAAATGTATATATAAATTACCTTTTTTTAATAACACCAATAAATTAATTGTTCTATTTTCATTTGACTAATGTTTTGTGAATTAATTTGTTTAGACACCCATTTAATGATAAAATGGAATTAAACCAGAGACTGTTTAACAGAGACGGGCCACTTCTATTAAAAGAAAATGGGAGAAATCGGAACGCCCAACGGCTATAGGATGTCGAAAGGAAGTCCCGGCCTACAGGTAAAAGAACCAATCACCTTTTAGATACAGACAATGCCTGTTAATCAACTCAAGTTTCTACTGCTGATTTTAAATATGTTCTTTGATTGTAATCTTGACCCACCGTTTTGGAGATTTCTGTCTTTCCCCATTCAAGTAGATAGGAGCTGTAATTTTATGCCACTTGTTTACAAAGAAAAATAGCTGCACGGGAGCATTCCAAATATGGTTGACGAGTTACCTGACTTACTAAAAAGATTGATTGAACTGTTGAAAACAGAATTCAGAATTACATTAAACATAAAACATGGAATTTATGGGGGGAAAACATTTACGGAATTCGGGAAAAATATAAAACCAATTTGAAGGGTCCTAAGTTGTCTGTCCATGTAAAACCATGTAAAAAGAGTTGCTAAAATCACTCACAATAACTTGTAATTCAGTTTCAAAATTCACATTCAATACATTCTGTCCTGAACTGGGACCAATTGAACACATCAGCTGGGGATCTATGGGTAGTCCTATTGATGCAGACTGTGAATGCAGGACAAGCCAACCATTGAGAAGCAGATTAGATTAAGAATATTTTTTTTGCTGCGTGCTGAGCCCCGTCACTGCAAAGCCCACTCACTCAGACTGCATCAGTTACACCACTCTGCCCAGCAGCATGCCTCAGGACCAGTCCATCCCAGAGGTCTGCAGCTCAGTCCATTCACTGAGACTGAGAAGTTCTTTTTACTGTCCATTTAAAGCTCAAAAAAGTCATTTTGCTGATTTGTTGTTAAGCAGAATAGAGATTGGATTGAAATTACACACTGTCTGTGGGCCTTACAGAGCCTGTGGTTTGTCTTGTCGAAAACAAACTTTGCCATCTTATCCTTCAAGCAAACCTCATCTCTGCAATTTCAGGGAAACAGCTCAGGACTCGATCGCAGATCTGACTCAAACAATGACAAAATGAAAGGAAATAAATGGAGAGAAAAAAGTAGAAAGGGCAAAGCATCCAAAGTTCTGCATCACTTACTTTTCAATTATGGCAGGTGAAGCAGAACGAATTGTTAGTGCCATTTATTTACAGTGCCTTTCTCATTATTAAAGTACAAGTGAAGAAATCCGTCCTTGTGTATAACAACCTGCCTGTTTTACAATAACAAAGTCTTCCTTTTCTGTCAGATAGGCTTTGTCATTTGGAGAGAAGCAAGGAAAGAGAATGGCAGGGTTGGCAAAGTAGCATGCTGGCAGAAACATTCTCATCTACACACACACGGATATAGTCAATTGTAATCCTGGTGAATGCCTCTTCTCTCACAGCATTCAGCTAAAACCATCAGTGCAGATCAAAAGTAATAGGTGAATGAATCGATTATGTAATGATTGGCTGGTTGAAAGATTTTTTTGTGCTGGATGAGAGGGATATGAGAGATATTGAAAACACATTAACAGAGATGCCACATTGGATACTTTCTTTCTCAGAGGTGGAAAGACACAGTGTGCTAGCAAGCAAGCATGGGCCTAAGTGATCCTTATGTTGATGTTCCACATAAAATCACATACGAACCATTGTGATTAATCTCCAATTAAATTTAAAAGGAATCAACATTGGTGCCTTTTTTGTTGTTGTTGTTGCTGGGTTTCAAAGTATCTAATTTCCAAGACCAAGAAGTCTTAAGTGGTTTTACATACAATGTTTTAACATAATGGTACAACTGTAATTAAACAGTTAATGCATATAATTAATTGCAAATATTTACTCAGAAGTAAATAATAATAATAATATGTTTTATATATAGCGCCTTTCAAAAGCTCAAGGTCGCTTTACAATCAGTGTACATAAATAAAGATGAACCCATCTTAAAGAGCACCTATTATGGTTTTTCAAATATTACCTTTCGTGTAGTGTGTTATATAGCGTTTTGTGAATGTAAAAAAGTCTGGAATCTATGCCCTTGACTCTGCCTAATATCTTTTGTGTTCCATGGAAGACTGAATGTCATTTGTGTTTGGAACAATATGTGGGTGAGTAAATAATGATAGAATTTACATTTTGGGGTGTCCCTTTATTAATTTTATATGTTCAAATGATCTCCATATACCATGTTGTCAAAACTAGCCATGTTAAAAAAATAAAAAAATAAATGTTTATTCAAGTATACTGAAATAATATCCTGACTGCTAAAATGCATGCAGATCAACTATACTGGTCAGTTGTTATACAAAAACCTTGTACATGATTGAATTGTAATAACCAATATAATAAAATAATAACCAATAATAATTGCTGTCTAACATACATGATATATTATTATTCAAAATTATTGCATTTTACATCATTAACTGTATAATTATACATAATAAATAACTATTATTTTTAGATTTAATGGCACTTTTAAGTCAAGTAAAGTGAAGTAATATTCTTTGTGTGTGTACATAACCTCAGCAAAAAAAGAAACATCCTCTCCATTTCAACTGCTATTATTTTCAGTAAAATTAACATGTGTAAATATTTGTATGAACATAAAAACAAGTTTCACAGACATGTGACTAACAGAAATGGAATAATGTGTCCCTGAACATAGGGGGGTCAAAATCAAAAGTAACAGTGAGTATCTGGTTGGCCACCAGCTGCATCAAGTACTGCAGTGCATCTCCTCCTCATGGACTGCTCCAGATTTGCCAGTTCTTGCAGTGAGATGTTACCACACTCTTCAACCAAGGCACTTGCAAGTTCCCGGCCATTTCTGGGGGGAATGACCCTAGCCCTCACCCTCCAATCCAACAGGTCCAAGATGTGCTCAATGGGATTGAGATCCGGGCATTTCACTGTCCATTGCAGAACACGGACATTCCTGTCTTGCAGGAAATCATGCACAGAACAAGCAGTATGGCTGGTGGCATTGTCATGCTGGAGGGTCATGTTCGGATGAGCCTGCAGGAAGGTTAACACATGAGGGAGGAGGATGTCTTCCCTGTAACGCACAGCATTGAGATTGCCTGCAATGACAACATGCTCAGTCCGTTGATGCTGTGACACACTGCCCCAGACCATGACGGACCCTCCACCTCCATATCAATCACGCTCCAGAGTACAGGCCTCAGTGTAATGCTCATTCCTTCGATGATAAACGTGAGTCTGACCATCACCCCTGGTGAGACAAAACCAGGACTCATCAGTGAAAAGCACTTTTTGCCAGTCCTGTCTGGTTTATCCTGTGGGTTTGTACTCATAGGCGATGTGGTTGCCGGTGACATCTGGTAAGGACCTGCCTTACAACAGGCCTACAAGCCCTCAGTCCAGCCTCTCTCAGCCTATTGCAGACAGTCTGAACACTGATGGAGGGATTGTGCATTCCTGGTGTAACTCAGGCAGTTGTTGTTGTTGCCATCCTGTCCCTGTCATGCAGGTGTGATATTTGGATGTACCGATCATGTGCAGGTGTTACATGTGGCCTGCCACTGCGATGATGATCAGCTGTTCTTCCTGTCTCCCTGTTGTGGTGTGTTAGGTATCTCACAGTACGGACATTGCAATTTATTGCCCTGGGCACATCTGCAGTCCTCATGCCTCCATGCAGCATGCCTAAGGCACATTCACACAGATGAGCAGAGACTCTGGGCATCTTTCTTTTGGTGTTTTTCCAGAGTCAGTAGAAAGGTCTCTTTAGTGTCCTAAGTTTTTTATAACTATGACCTTAATTGCCTACCGTCTGTTAACTGTTAGTGTCTTAATGTCACCACAGGTGCATGTTCATTAATCGTTTTATGGTTCACTGAACAAGCATGAACAACATTGTTTAAAACCTTTACAAAAAATATCTGTAAAGTTATTTGGCTTTACAAAATTATCTTTAAAATACAGTGTTCCGGAAAAGGGATGTTTCTTGTTTTGCTGAGTTTTATCAAAATGTTTTTTTCTGATTTTTTGTATTTTTTATTATTATTGAAAATTGAATATTCAAATTTCAATTAAAAAATATGTTTTCAATAATAATAAAAAAAAAACAATGAACAATAATGATAAAGACAAATGACACTTTGTGAAGAGAAAACCTCAGGTGGGCTCTGTTTTGATTAGTACAGTCTTCTTTGAAGAGGGGGGCGCTCTGCATTTCCTCAACTAGAAATGCCCCAGCCAGACAGAAGCAGTCAATCGCAGAGGCCTCCTCCGCTATCCCCGGTTGTGTTTATATTTGTTTTTTTACAAATATTTTTTAAGGGGAAACTGTCAATCCCAATCCCAAATAGCAGGGATCAAAGAGCAAATATAATGTACGCGTTCATGCGTTTCTTGGAGGACGACATGTGCTACGTGTTACCTGTGTCAGACGTGAAAGATTTCCAGCCTGTGCACAAAAGAGATTTTGATGACCAGAAGGTGTATGTGGTGCTGAGAGGAACAGGCCAGCCTGCCAAAGCACACATCCTTGCCCTAGCAGGTGAGTTCTGCTCCTCTGTTCATATTAAAATAAATAATATCCTTCATTAATTACATTAGCAAGCATGGTTGCACATGTACATGTAATGATTCAAAGATCATGCGTGCATGCACGTAAGATTAGTCAGAAATGTCATGCAACTTAGATGATTTCTTGTTTCATATGTATTTATATTTTAATATGCGTAAATCGTTAGTTTGTCACGCATTATAATATGATTATGACGTAATAATGAAAGTTGTTATAAAGTGTTAACAATCATTTCACATGAATGGCATGAACATGCAATAGGTTGTTTTCTGAAAGTGTATGGGAAAGATTAAAGCTATATTCGGTGTGTGTGTGTGTTATGATCGTATGCGATTAATCGATAGAGACAAAGAAAATATGGCAGGTTTTATTTGTTTGAAGCATTTTGTTCTTCTCGTTTTCAGTGCGGTGTTTTTTATTGTTTTCTCTTCATTCGCTATACAGAGACTGAATGATGTGTTTCAACAGCATGGTTTGTTTAGATGTAAGGTTGAGGAAGATAGAGTGTGCAATGCGTTTGCATAAGTTTATTAAAGCACTGAAATAAAAGATAATAGGGTGTTAAAGGAGATAAATACGTGTGTTAGCTCTCTGCTAACGCTTCCTTCATTCGTCGATTGAGAATACGCCAAATGGCTAATAAAATAGTCATAACAGTAATTAAAACAGTGTCTTTGAACAGGTAAAGTTGTGTAATATCTGTCTAGATAACCAGTTTGAAATGTCTAGCTGTATTTGACCAGCTAGCAGTGTTAGCTCAAGCAGCTAGGTAATACTGTACTCACATTAGCTAGCAAGGTAAGGGTTGTTTTTGTATAGTGTTTTCAATTATGTGCTTTATTCCGCTGGAAATCTTTAGTCAGCAAATTATAATGTTCAATTATCACCACCACAACTTATAAAAGCACAACTAGCCTTGAACAAGACAGTTATATGTGGTGTTTAAATCCATCTGCTGGTGGCAGATGTGTTGCTATGTCACTTCCTGCTTCAGCTCAACTTGTGAAAACCTACAGTCTCTTTCACTCCTGCTTCAATTCGGACTAGTTAGATATTTTACTAATCTACATGTGTGGCTTAACTTGCTCTTGCAACCCAGATCTGATTAGGAACTGAAGTCTGGACTCCAGGACAGGTATTATTAAGCAGGTAAATCAGTTTGCTTGAACTTAAGCGGTCTACAATCTGTTGTGGTCGACTTGGAGTCCTATTAGCCATGCCCCATGTAAAAGACTGAATACATTTATAATTTAAGAGACAGTTCATCCAAAATTGAATATGCTTCATTTTTAACTCCCCATGTCATTCCAAAACTATTTGACTTTCTGTCATCCATGGAACACCAAATAAGAAGTTTAGAAGAATGTCTGAGCTGCTCTTTTCCATATAATGGCAATGTATATGGAACGAACATAGGGCTGTCAACAATCAAAAAAAAAAAAAAAAACAACACTATAAAATCATCACAAAGGTAGTCTATATGACCTATATACTATTTTCCAAGTCTTCTGATAGCAAAGGATAGCTTGTGCAAAGAACTGACTGCAATTTAAAATCTTGCTTTACAACCATTGTCACCTTTCACTTTAATTGTATGGAAAAGCAGCATGGACACAACATCATCTGTGTTCCACAAGTTTCAAAACACACAAGGGTGTGTACATTTTTTTGGGTGAACTATCCATCTTAAACATTGTAGACCTCAGGTTGATTATTAAGATCATGATCTACTTGGCATGATGGGGAGAATGTAGGCACTGGTAGGTTTGTGTGCAATTTATCTGGTTAGCCGTCTCCAAATGGCCTTGGTTTACGTGGCACTGCATCACATTCTGACAGGTGTGACAACCCTGCCTGTCAAATTATATTGATGCTGCACCATCAACGTCGCTTTGCAAGTTACATGCTCCATTAATACTTTATTATAACAATAGCTAGTCATCTGTGTCCTTACAAGGTTACTGTGAAAGTTGTCCACCAAGCTCATAAAATGTTCCTTTTTTGACATGTCCTTGTTTTAACTGCATCTTCCAGAGTATTAAAGTGAAACATTATTCTGAAATTTTCCTCCTCTTTTTCAGAAAGCATTGAGGAATTAGAGCACAGTATTATGCAAAAGAAGATGAAAATAACCAAGATGTCGAACAGGAACACAGTGGAGAATCACTTTGTGGAGGAGAGAATGCCCCTTAGACATAAAAAGGTAGATTTGGACTACCTTACTTTTTAAGAAAGGGTGGAGCACATTGGAATGCATTCAGAATCAGATGTCTTTAGTTACCATTTACTTGCTTTCAGTTAGTGGTGCTGATTTGTAAAGGAGGAACATGTGCAATTTAGAAATAGCATTTGTTTTTTCTTTAATGGCACTTTTCCACTGCATGTTACGGTTCAACTTGTCTCAACTCTACTTGCTTTACGTTTCCGATCTTGCATTTCCACTGCAGTAGTCCCATCTCAACGTTGGTGGTATTATAGGGTGGTCGTCATAGTTGCGCCACTTCTACTGCCGTGACATCATCTTAAACACGACACAAACTGACCAAAACAATAACACAACCGCTAGCTGTTAGCTACTAGCTCATTGTGCTGTATAAAGCAGTGGTTGCATGGTGATTTTACACAAGTGTAACAGTTATATTGGCCTGGTTGTTTTAGAAGCAAGCTTCCCAGCAGCTGGTCAACTAAATAAAGTGAAGCTTTCAAGAAGAATATAGAGTTAACATACCATCCCCCATCGTGGACTCCAGCCGGGCACTCCCCCGCCTATTGCTCGCCGATCTAGATAGCGTTCATTTGGTCGAACCTCTTCCACTTTTCCTTGATGGTTCTGTAGTCACTTTTAAGTTTTTTACTTTTCCCTACACTGTTGGTAGGTCAGGTGGTATCAGTGTGCAGCCAACATCTGATACACTTCCTCAGATACTTTTTCATTTCGCTCATCGCTAACGAGTGGACCGTCTGCACCTCGTTTAATGACCATGCCGTGGTTTTGCACACAGCCATATCTTTTTTCACAATTAGAAAGTGACGTGGACAAATGATACGGTTATCGCTGTTGCTAACTTTAAAACTAGCGGGTTGATGTCGTGTGTGGGAAATCCAGTGATGCTGGTAGTGACGATTCTCCCTGACCAATCAGTGATCTGCCATATTTTGACATCATATTTAGTATCAGCTCGGCTCGCTTGGAACCTCGACCGAGGTGGTACTAAAAAAAGTATCAGGTACCAGGTACTATCAACAGTGGAAAACCCTCAAAAAGCAAGTTCATGCAATAATTAGTACTTTTTGCATAGTTAAATGGTTTGTCTTTAGGCTAATTTATTTGATATAAATTAAGTTGGTTTATCATTCTGGATGATTGCTGTACTGACTGGTTTAATTTCCATTTCTCCATTCTCAGGTTCTCTATTAAATAGCATTAAATATTATATAATGAGATTCCTTGTGAATTAGCAATGTTTTGGCCCATATGTGGATTTCTCTGGATAAGATTTCTCTCAGTGCTGCAATTTTGACAACTAGTAGTAGTTTTAATTTTGTACTTTTGTCTTGATACTTCTGCTGTTATATTGCAGTCTGATTCCTGGAGATCTATTTTCCTCCAGAGTTTAGTTCCAAACATACTCTAAAGGGGCAGGCACACTTAATTAATTTCTATTCAAATGCATGTAAATGTGCAAACTTGACTGCATAATAAGATAAAGTTTGCAAAACTGCAATTTGTATAGCGAGGATCTAAATGTTTCATATTGACTGCTTGGCTCAATTCAAAGAATGCAAATCTGAAAGCTGCATGGTTTGCAGCATTGCAGGAAAGTGGAGTAGATAATAACATTTGTATCTTATTATTATTTTTATTTATAATTCAGTAATTATTAAAATTAGAAGCCTTTGAGCTTGTGATCATATTGAATTCATTGTGAGTACTGAAATCATTTCATATACTTTAAGACCTCATGAAAACACTTGACAAGTGCAGTTTTCATTTCTGTGTTGACATATATCCTATTGAAACAGTTGGGGTGAACACCGTCCCTTTGTCCAAAATTGCATACTGTAAGATTATGTATTCTTTTATGAAGGACACACTTCTCAGATGGTAAAATAGTATCTTCTTTAGGTATGCATGCAGGTAGTATGAATAGATTGCAGACATACTTCATCTGGGAATGGGGGCATTGTTGATCCAAACTTCAGAATATCACTGGAAATAGTAGGTAATTTGGGTATTTCTCACTTACCTTTTTATGAATACTGAGGATTCAAGCCTGCTACTCTATTGGCATACTGTTTTTTTGGCATACTATATAGTAGGGAAGTATGGATATTCGGATGCAGCGAAAGACCCTCATTGCTAAGTTCAGGTGTGTTTTTTTATTTGAGTTGGAGGTTGACTCTTGAGGAAGGTACTTTCAGGAACATAATTGTGTTCCCACCATTTAGAGTAGTATTATATACTTCCACTTGTACATCATTTGCAATCGTCAGAAATGACAGCTTCAACCTTCTGATGCAGGTGCAGTCACAGGAACAACAGCAGGCTAGTTCCAACTCCTCAAAGAGCCTTGCCGCGGTAGTGGCGCGACTGGAGAGGAATGCTGTTAATTCATGCATGGAGGGAGATGAGCTGGACAGACTCACAACAGAGGAAGAGGAAGAGCAGGGTGAAGCCGTGGTGCCTCGCGTGCTGTATGAGGAGCTGGTGCATAGCTACAGGCAGCAGGAAGAGGAAATGAGACGGCTGCAACAGGAACTGGAGCGCACACGCAGGCAGCTGCTGCAGCAAGCCAAGAAGCTTAAGGAGTATGGGAGTCTGCTGACCGAAGTCAAGGAGCTGCGTGACTTCAATCGACGCCTGCAGGACGTCCTGCTCATGAGGCTTGGCAGCGGTGAGTTATGAATGAAAGGATGTCTCTCACATATATGGGCACTTGATAGTTCTTAGGCTAATGGCTTGTTCACACCAAGTCTGATGTGACTAAATCACACAAAAGTGTAAAATATTCACAAACATTTTTTGCACCAAAACAGTCATGAATATTCATCAGTCTCAGGGCTCCAGACTGCAACTAAAAATAAATGATTGCGGCAATAATTTACATCTAGTCACCACTGACGACTGTCGGGATATATGTGGTTTCATCAGATATCATCTTGTAAGTTATTGAATACATCTTTAGAGTGCCAGTGTGTCTCGCTTTTTTTCACCTTTTCTGGTGATGATATAAGTTTGCTGGCTGCAAGCAACAAGCGAGCCATGATGTCCGAATGATGAACAAATTACTCTTTTGAACTGAATCTTTGTAACAAATCACCCGACAAGAGCTCTTTTGAACTCAGGAGCTCAGGTTAGCAGTTTGATTTCGAGTCAATTTCTCAGCAAATCAGCTGTCAGTGAGTTCACAACTGGGAGCACACACATTTAAAAAATAGTGTGTATTTCGGGCTTGTTTACAATTAAAAGTCCCGTGTTGTGTAACAAATCTTTTTCTGGTTATTATTATCTGGGATTGGAGTAGTAAAATAAACTGCATCTGGTATTTCATTCAGTTTGCACTCTTGTAGACTTTGGCTATGCTCAGACTGCAGGCAAATCAGATTTTTTTCTCAAATCAGATCTTTTCAGGCAGACTATCTGCACTATTAATTGCAAGTGATCAAATCGGATTTGCGCATTCAGACATAACCAACCTATCTGCATGGGTTGCTTTGGTAACGACGTAGGCGTAGGTCACGTAGACCCACGTGCGCCCTGTCCAGTCGCGGTGCAGAACTGCCCCGTCGGATTTGCGCATTCAGACATAACCAACCTATCTGCATGGGTTGCTTTGGTAACGACGTAGGCGTAGGTCACGTAGACCCACGTGACGATGCTTTCAAAACAGATGCGGTAAAAATGGAGGTGCATAATCTCGCTCTCCAAATAAGCACCCTGTCCAGTTGCGGTGCAGAACTGCTCCAGAACTGAGTCCAGAGTCTTTCTTGTGCGACGGGGCAGTTCTGCACCGCGACTGGACAGGGCGCTTATTTGGAAAGCGAGATTATGCACCTCCATTTTTCCCGCATCTGTTTTGAAAGCATTGTCACGTGGGTCTACGTGACCTACGCCTACGTCGTTACCAAAGCAACCCATGCAGATAGGTTGGTTATGTCTGAATGCGCAAATCCGACGGGGCAGTTCTGCACCGCGACTGGACTCTTCATCTGAGGAGTAATCTCATCATTTACTCACTCTTATGCCATCCAAGATGTGTATGACTTTGTCATCTGTTGAACACAAATAACAATTATTAGCAGAATATCTTAGCTCTGTAGGTCCATACAATGTAAGTGAATGGGTTCCAACATTTTGAAGCTTTGAAACAACATAAGGGCAACAGAAAAGTACTCCAGACAACCCTAGTGGTGTAATCCATATCTTCAGTAGTGACATTATAGGTGTGTGTGATAACAGAACAAAAACCAAGTCCTTTTTTACCAAACATTCTCTTCCCTGCTCAGTCAGTCTCCACTTTAACTTTCACTTTACCATTCTTCTGTTTTTGATGATTCACATTCTTCCTGCATATCGCCCCCTACTGGACAGGGAGGAGAATTTATGATAAAAAATGACTTAAAAATGTACTTTGGATTACTTTTATGGTCTCTTTATGTGGATTTTGGAGCTTCAAAGGTCTGGTCACCATTCACTTGCATTGTGAGGACCTACAGAGCTGAAATATTTTTCTAAAAATCGTAATTTCCGTTCTTCAGAACAAAGAACGTCATACACATCTGGGATGCCAGGAACGGTGAGTAAATCATTTTTGGGTGAACTATCCCTTTAAGTAGGCGGTTGTGAGTTACATAGTGTCATATTTAGTATAATTAAGACAATATGTAAGTCTTGTACAGTTGTACATTTTTTGGTGTGATTATTATTAAATCTGATGGTAAACATAATGTTACAAGGCTGTTTAAAGGTACTTGTTAAGGCTAATGCTAGCTGCTCCCACTCCACGCTGGCATACAGAAGTCATCTTCATAGCTTTAACTGTATGGCATGATTACTCCTCAGATGAAGAGTACAGTAGAGACTGCTTAAAGAGTATATTGTGTCCAGAACTCCCATGCCAGTGTCCCAGCCAGCTGCTATGTCTGTTTCTGTATGTGTGTGGGCAACAGACTGTGGGGTGGAGCAAGCTGGTGGCGCAGACTGCAGATTAGACCTACCAGGGTGCTTTAGGGTCAGGAGTGTAGTTCATTGACCGATATTAAAACTCAACAGATACATTAGGGCTTAGTGCAGCCAGCCACCAAGCCAGCTTACTGATCTAAAATATCCCGGCTGTTTTGAGGCAACAAGAGCAAGCCAGGACTTGCTGCAGAACTCATTAGAGAGCAGGAACTTCTGTCTTTAACACTTTCTCAGGATTACATTTATCTTTCTCTTGTTAAATGGTGCTTCTATGATGGCTGGTCAACATTTTGTTTGCTTCCTACAGAGCCGATGCATGATAATGGCACACAGACAATCAAAACAGAGGTAGTGGAGCCAATCAGTGAGCCACAGGAGGCGTGTCAAGAGGAAGCCAATACTAGCTCCACCCACTCCCTTTCCCCGAGGACCATCTACACGTTTAGTGATGGCAAAGTATGTGCTCACACTTGTATTTGTGTGTGTGTTTCTATGATTTTCATAGTCATCTTAAATGGCCAGACCATCAGACGTTTGACAAAACTGCAAAAGATTCAGATGGTCCAATTTCCAGCTTTTTATGTTCAAGGACTACCAACTTAGGGAAGAAGAGGTCATCTGACTGACTTGTGAAGAGACAAGTTTTTTTTAGGGGCAGGTTTGTTAGTTGAACACAATAATAGACCCTGAAACATTACTCTTTATGTATTTCAAAGATTTTATGTCATTCACCTGACAAAAATGTTTTAATAAAAAATACATGTAGGAAAAAGAAATCTTCAAAAGCACTTATATCGGCAGGGCTCCTTGTAAACACAAGTTTGTTTCTAGATTTACTGCCAGCCAATTAGATTAGACTACTTAATTGATTACAAACATCCTAACAATTCCGAACGTCAGCTCTGATGGATGAGTTCAGTTTCTTTGCCTCCGATTAAGCTGACAGATTGTCAGTCAGCACAGTTTTACTTAGCCATTTGCCTTTAAAAGACATCCCTTTTACAGCCCGATTTGCTTTCTTTTAACTCGCATGAGATGCGCCAACCACATTAAAGAAATGGACAATCAGGAGAGAATAGTTTTTGTCTTCTAGGATCCTATTGGTGATTTCACTGATGTGCCTTGTGTTAGTGTGTTTCTTTTAATGTTTTGCAGTTGTGTGGTTCGTTTAATTGACTAGCAAAATCCCCCCACACCCTCCCCTCATCAGTCTCGAAGGGCCTTTAACCAGAGCGCTTGCTGTGATTTTGAGCCCTGTTAGCAGACGTTGGGTCTGTGTTTTGTGTTCTTCTGCCCATCTCACATGACAGGGGGGAATTTGTGTTACATGCTGAAAGGGTTCTCAGTTCAAGCGTGACCAACAAAAGCAAATTAGGCCCTTACACATACGCACACATATCCAGCATTAATTATTCTGTACCACAGGAATTGTGCTGAGTGACAGGCAGCCATAGAATAGCAAATCTCCTCTTTAAGTTAAGAGCAGTGAAAAGCTTTTCTGCTGGACCAGGGCCTAAAGCACATTAGATGCATTGGGGAAAAGCTGCTGGATCTGAGCCTGAAGACTACTCAGGGTGACAAAGCAGAAGGCACATTACCTCAGCTGTTACTCACCAGCTGCTTTTCAATCCACCTGATTGTTGGGCCATGTCCTCCACAATGTGGCTTAAATGTCAACACTCTGGTCTGGCATCAAATCGTTACTGCACTTAATGAACCTGAAGACCTTGCCGTTGAATTTATTTATGATGAATCTCTCAGGTGTGTTGACTGGGTGGTTGTATCTCAGAGAATGGAAAAGGGAGTTTCTTATTGGTTTTCTAGTGTATTTGTGGAGTGCTTGTCTTGAGGCACTCTGTGGTCGATGGAAATACTCCAAAAGATCAGAATCTTCACCGGGTATTGTAATTAAAACATGGAACTCATAGTAAGGTGGTTTCTTCAAACACATTCTTAAGGACTCTGAGCAATGGACACATATTGCCTTATAATAATTAAAGGAATAGTTCACCCGAAATGAAAATCCTGTCATAATTTACTCCCTGCCTCATGTTGTTCCGATCCCGCAAGACTTTCTGATGCTAAAAATGGGTGAACTATTCCTTTAAAGGTGCTGTAAGCAATTTCAAATGTGTTGCTAACTTTTACCATTTTGTCAATTTCAATCAAATGCCCTTTCTCCAGAACTCTATCCTCTAACCCAAACCTCAGAGAATGAGCCTGAATGAGCATAGTGATTGACAGACAGAGTGCACTTCTAATTAGATAAAAAAGGGTTGGCCACTCCCTTGCACCTTTAAAATTCCTACAGTTGAGATAATTCAATGTATTGTAAGGCAGTCCCTTGACTGGCCCTGCAGATCTATTGCAGGGTCCCATTAGAGCATGGAATTCAAAGCTTCAGCTGAAGACAGAAGTTTACATACACCTTAGCCAAATACATTTAAACTCAGTTTTTCACAATTCCTGACATTTATTCGTAGAAAACATTCCCTGTCTTAGGTCAGTTAGGATCACTTCTTTATTTTAAGAATGAAATGTCAGAATAATAGTAGAGAGAATGATTTCTTTCAGCTTTCATCACATTCCCAGTGGGTCAGAGGTTTACATACACTTTGTTAGTATTCGGTACCATTGCCTTTAAATTGTTTAACTTGGGTCAAACGTTTTGGGTAGCCTTCCACAAGCTTCTCACAATAAGTTGCTGGAATTTAGGCCCATTTCTCGAGCCAGAACTGGTGTAAGTGAGTCAGGTCTGTAGGCCTCCTTGCTCGCACACACTTTTTCATTTCTGCCAACACATTCTATCAGATTGAGGTCAGAGCTTTGTGATGGCCATTCCAATACCTTGACTTTGTTGTCCTTAAGCCATTTTGCAACAACTTGGAGGTATGCTTGTGGTCATTGTCCATTTGGAAGCCCATTTGCGACCAATTTTTAACTTCCTGGCTGATGTCATGAGATGTCGCTTCAATATATCCACATAATTTTCCTTCCTCATGATGCCATCTATTTTGTGAAGTGCACCACCCCATTCTTCACAGGACATTCATGGATGGTGTTCATCAGCTTGCATTCCTCACTCTTTTTCCTCCAAACATATTGATGGTCATTATGGCCAAACAGTTCAATTTTTGTTTCAACAGACCAGAGGACATTTCTCAAGATAATTGTCCCCATGTGGACTTGCAAACTGTAGTCTGGCTTTTTTTTGGAGCAGTGGCTTCTTCCTTGCTGAGCAACTTTTCAGGTTATGTCGATATAGGACTTGTTTTACTGTGGATATAGATAGTTTTGGGCCGGTTTCCTCCATGCATCTTCGCAAGGTCCTTTGCTGTTGTTCTAGGACTGATTTGCAATTTCCACACCAAACTATCTTCATCTCTAGGAAACCAAATGCATCTCCATCCTGAGCAGTATGATAGCTGTGTGGTCCCATAGTGTTTACTTGCATACTATTGTTTGTACAGATGAACGTAGTACCATCAGGCGTTGGTAAATTGCTCCCAAGGATGAACCAGCCTTGTGAAGTCCAAAAAAAATTTCTGAGGTCTTGGCTGAATTCTTTTGATTTTCCCATGATGTCAAGCAAAGAGGCACTGAGTTTGAAAATAGGACTTAAAATACATGTAAAGGTACACCTACATTCAACTCCAATTACCCTATTAAAATCTAACTGTCTAATTGCCTAAAGGCTTGACATAATTTTCTGGAATTTTCCAAGCTGCTTAAAGGCACAAATAACTTGGTGTATGTAAACTTTTGACCCACTGGAATTGTGATGTAGTCAATTAAAAGTGAAACAATCTGTCTGTAAACACTTGTTGGAAAAATTACTTATGTCAAGTACAAAGTAGATGTCCTAAACAACTTGCCAAAACTTCAACTGTACATGTAATGGAAATTGCTGTTATAAAAAAGATTTGAGCTCTGAATTATATATATAAATGTTATTACACTGTGCCTTTCACATCCAGAGCAATTTATTTCATTGTGAAAGTAAAGCTACCCTGTTTCAGAAAAGCTTCGGGAAATAAACCACATGGCTCTGAAGTGGCAGGATGTGAAAGCAAAATCTTGTCAGTTACAAACTGGAGTGTTTGCATGTTGCATATTTAAAGAAGTGTGTATCTGCTGTAGGTGCACTTGGGCGGAGGGATTTGGGTAGAGGAGGAGAAGTGGCACCAGCTACAACGGACACAGGGAGACTCGAAATTCACCAAAAACCTTGCGGTAATGATATGGGGCACAGAAACCCTTAAGAACCGCAGCGTCACTGGCGTTGCTACAAAGAAAAAGAAAGACGCTCTACCAAAACCACCGCTTTCACCAAGCAAGCTCAAAATTGTCAGAGGTAAACACTCTAGCTTTGAAAGAGAGGGCTTGGTTTTGTATTGAAATTAGGTTGGGTGTAGAGTAGGGCTGCACCATTATAGAAATTTTGGATGATACCAACTCTTTTTATGTTATGGGATGGGGAACTTTTAGCTCATTTTAAAGGAGATCATATTTTCTTGCTTATACATTTAGAAAAGCTATTTAAATGCTAATTATATAATTAAGTATTATTCGTTACTGTTAGGAATTTAATTAAACGTGATATTTATCATTAAAAAAATCTAAATGTCTCCAAATATTAGCAAGACTATTAGCAAATACCACCTGAATTTTAGAATAACCCTAATATTGTCTAATACAGATATGAGGCCAAATTCACAAAACATTCTTAAGAATAAACATTTTCTAAACTACTTTTTTCTTTTTTTATTGTGAGAAAAAAGTTACAAATACTTGTAACTTAAGTTTTCTTAAGAATGTTCAATGTCCTCATCAAATTTTAACAGACATACTAACTTATAATTTATCCTAAGAACTTTCTTAATATGTTTCTTAAGATTACTGTGAATCTACCCATGATCACCAATAAATTGTTGTATCATGAAATCTCAAATCCATTTTAGATTTCTGCTTTTGCCCTCTGCTTTAGCTTTGGGTTTAGTTATGAAATTCTGAGATATTTAAACAAACGAATGTACTCTAATAAGACTAAGTTTCATTTTTATATGCTACTTTTCTTTATCTCAAGTGAAATTTGTGGTCATAACTGCATATTCTGTTTCAGAGTGTCTGTATGACCGTGTGTCTCAAGAAACGGCAGACAGCGCGGAGATCACCCAGCGCTTATCCAAAGTGAACAAATATATCTGCGAAAAGATCATGGATATCAACAAATCCATCAAGAACGAGGAACGGCGAGAGTCCAAGCTTCTCATCCAACAGACGGTGAAGATGGAGAACTTCCCTTACGACAGCCTGTAGGGAGTGCTAAAGTTGTCACCATAGCTCATTCTGTTCCTCAAGGACTTCTGGTGGAGAAGGTGCACATAATCACCGGCGCTGCCAATTGAGATTCTCACTGATGCCCTCCCTAGACCTTTCTGTCTTTTACTCTCGTAGACCTTGTTTTACAGTCTGTTTGACAGTTTTACCTCTTCCCACACTGTCTAGCAAGCTGGTGTGCATTCTGTGAGTGAATGGGGATGGGTGGGGTTTTATAAGCCTTGATTGGGGTATTCGGGGTGGGTTGGATATCACGCATGTTAGACAGGAGCGATCCTTTAAATCATGTTCGAGAAAAATGTGTTTTGCACATCAGCTTGCGTTCTGTGTCAGAACATGTCCTTAAATGTACTAAAGAGAGTCTTCTTATTTCAGGAGGATGTTTGGGAGGTGTTATAAATGCTGGCTTAGACTTGCAGTCTAAGAGGGGGTAGGTCACTTCATAGGGACCATCTGCTAAAGGTACTTAATGTAGAGAGTTGCAGTGATGCACTTTTAAACAGGGTCAGGCCTTGCATTGTCTCAACGAATGATTGATCCAATTGATCAATCTAGGCCCAATAGCTCCTGTTAATTGCTTTCCTGTGATGACTACTGATGACCCGTTCTTGAAGGTTGATAGGGCTACAGAGGTTGCATGTAGTCAATGGTGCTAAACAATTGTCCTCAAAGACAGATTAGCAGCATTTCCTAGGAGATCAACCACAAACTGTAAAGAGATCACATTTAGATGTTCCTAGATATATTTAGTAAACATGGTGTTCCCTTTTGCTCACTTTTCTTGAGGTAAGATTCTGCCTTCAAGTCCTGCTGGTGTTCAGAAGTTGTAATTAAGATGAGATGTGCGTTTAAATTATTTAGATTGGAACAAAATCGATGTGTTTGGCAAAAGTTGGAGCTCAAAGAAAATCCTTAGTTTTCCACTGGTTATTCAGACGATATCGAGGCGTTCATGTGTGCACATCTTATAAATACAATCGTTCCAGCATGACTTGGAAGACAGCAATAGACTTAGAGAGTAGAGTACTTTATTGACATATGTACAAGGCCTTGTCCCAAATGGAGCACTTGATATGAACTTGCATTCTCATTTACATATATGCATTTGGCAGACATTTTTATCCAAAGTGACTTACAGTAAATAAAAGGTATAATTTGTGTTCTCTGGGAATTGAACCATGATCCTGGTGTTGCTAGCGCCATGTCCTACCAGTTGTATATACAAAATTCACTTCTATTTTAGATACATTCTCTTAAAGCAATTCTAAATATCTTGTATGTTGCTTCTCAATTTTTTAGACCATTTTAAATGGAAAAAAAGACAAAAACACTTGATAACGATATTTATTTATTTATTTTTTTTTGCTGTGAATTTCTTTACTGAATTAAATTTAATAAAAAGTATTTTTCCGTTTAATTCAGTGAATGTCATTTCGAGGTATTTTTAAAAGATGATTTTGTCCTCTTTATTGTTAGTAAGCACATTTAAAACAACCTTTTAAGTTGGGGCACAAGCTGAATAATCGGTTAAGAGCTAATGATTAATCATCGTCGAATAATTGTTCGATTATCAAAATAATCGTTAGTTGCAGCCCTACTGTATTGTGTCGTTTTATGATTATAAAGGATGCTTAAAGGTACTTTGCACCCTTCATGCTCCATTTTGCAGAGTTTTCAGCAATACGTACTGCACAGAGGACAAATATTTAACAGTTTATGCGACATAACATCACCAAAATTTTGAATTGGAGGAAGACTGCAAGGGATTAGGGTGGCATTTGGGACAGGGCCCAAGTAGAATTTTCATGCTTGTGCTTATATCTTATTGTGTACAAAAGCAGCAGAGAGCATGCAATACATATAGTGTAAAGTATAAAATAAGCACTTGAGAGGGGGTGGGGGGGATCCAATTTGATCTTGAACTTGATGAACTAGCCATGGAAAAGGAGTTATTGTATTATCAGGTCTATGGAGATGGTGACCACCTAAGACCCTTTACTAGCTGCAAATTGCAGTTTGGACTGAGGGTAAGTGGAAATCAGAGCTAGGCTGCAGGGCCTTTTTCCAGCTGGCAATCATTGGGAACGGTGTTCTCCGTTTTATAGCAAGCTGTGATTGTAATATTAGCTGATATTGCTTTAACTGCACTTTGCTGCGTGAGTGTGGAGAGATGCCAGGCGCCATGTGTGGACATGAGGTAAAACTGTCAGCAGCGCTCTGTGTTGCACACATTAACCTCTTCCTCCAGGCCAGACAAAACCGCAGGGTCTCTGCTCAAGCCCACCTGTAGATGGCGCACTCATTAAGAGAGGAAATAAGATATCAATACAACTTGAATTGAGCCATGCCATCCACACTTTAGTATTGTGTCTCCGATTAGTGTACCCTTTTTTTTTTTATTTATTTCCATTCCGTTTGTGTGGCTTGTCAGCGTAACAAAAAAAGATAAATCTGGCTCCTGCAGATTTGCGGTCTTGACTGTGATGCCATATCGCTAACTGTGAACTAACCACAGACCTGCCAAGCAAGCCTCCCTCTCATTTCTGTTTTGTTTTTGTTTTTTTGGTTGGGTTATTTTCTCAGATTTGATCAAGTAGGTTTACCGGTAGGGAGAACATTTCAGTGTATGTTTGGAAAATATTCTCATGTTTGGACATTTCATCATTTGTAGCCAGGCTGCACCTTATCCCACTAAGCTCCTGGTTCAAAGAGTCAGATAATGTTGTAATTGTGTCTTTATCTTTACTGGTTCATATGTAGTTTTAATCATTTCTACTTTTACAGAGTATAAGTGACATTTTGCTATTAACGGAGACCCTGGGTACTAACATTTTTTTAAAGAATGCAGGGCCCTTCTTTAATGGTATATATAAACCCATATCTAAAATTGAAACTATCATTAATTTTAACTGCAGGTATTTCACCTCACTGTGAGAAATGTGTTACTGATATAATATCTCATTTTATTTGGAGTCATTTCTGTCATCATCTACCTTTCAGTTCTGAGGCAGTCATTGTCCATTTTAAACACCATAGCACTTTAATCCTAAAATAATTTTTATAAAAATTAGTCAGTGTTGACTTCATTTTTGTGATTTAAAAGGGATACTTCACCCAAAACTGAACATTCTGTCATTATTTTCTCCCCCTCATGTTTTTCCAAAGCCATATGACAGTCTCTATCTGTTGAACACAAATGGAGGTTTTAGGTTAAATGTTATCCTTAGTCACTGTTCACTTTCAGTGCATCTTTTTTCCATGTCATAAAAATTAAAGCTGAAGTATGTAGATTCTGCTACACTAGTGCCACTGAATGGAAATGCAAAAATTAACAATGTTTTCAAAACAGCTTTCCGAATACGCACCTCGCCTTCTGTTGTTTGAACCGTCAGATAATTTCACCTCAAATTCATGCCATTGGTTAAGTAATGTTGTTGGGGCGTGTCTAAGTGGTCACACTAAACAAACAGGAATTTTATAGTACCACAGAGACAAAAGCATTTACATTTTTTGAGAAAATTAACCTCTGAATGACTTGCTTTTAGTTGTCTTTGCATAATAATCTGGGATTGAAGGGAGTATTTAACATACTTTCACTTTACTGGTGACTGATGCTAACATTCTTCCTAACATCTTTTGAGTTCCACATAAGCAAGAAAGTCATACATGGTTGAAACAACAAGGCAGTGAGTAAATAATGACATCATTTTCATTTTGGGGTGAAATATCCTTTTAACCAAGCCATTTTAAACAACCATTCAAACAGCAACATTTAACAATGCTTGTGAGGGAAAAACGGTGATAGGGAAAATGTCTCAAATTAGCCAATGGTTTGTGCACATGCATATTTTCAGACCTTTGTCTTTGCAAAAACATAAATCTGCTGCTCAATAGCAGTTTAGCAGCCATTTGTTTCCAATTCTCCTGAGCCTGTGAAAGATATTCCTTTTCTTTCTTTCCGCAGTGTACCTCCAATATGTCAAGGTAATTACACGAGAGGACAGATTGTAATAAGGTTCTTGTGTTCCACTGAATGTCTTTCTCTTTTTCATTTTTTTCTGTAGATATTTCCTGTATTGTGTAATATGTATTGCCACACTTATTGAATATTTGATGTTCCATAATGAGCGTACGTAATGTGTGCAGGTATTCTGGAAAATGACAGCTTTAGGTGTGCCGAAGTTGAACGATCGCCAAACATTATCACCAGTCCATGTGGTCATACTTTTGTGACGAGACTTGCTAGTGAAATCGCTTTGAAAAAAGACTAAAGCGTTTTGTGTTGCGCTTTGCTTTACTTGCAGCCGCACAGAGACTGAATTCGGGCACAGCAGCGTTAAGATTCATGTAAAATTAATTATTGAAAGTCTCTTCAATGATTGAGATCCAACCATTGAGTCCCATCAGGGAAAATCAGACTCTTAAATACAATCATGTACAGTATTTTATAGGCTAAAAGGCTACAAATGTGATCCAATTGTGTCTCGGAGGGTGTATTTCTCTCATCTGGGAGACCAAATCTGTTTTACAGGCTGGTGCCTATGCTATTTAGTGGATGTGTAATAGGTGGTGCTTAGATTTGAAGCTGGTCTGTGCCTCTGCATACAGCAAGATCGGCATAAAGCGCCTGAGGAATCGACATATCTTCTGAGTTCTTCTTGCCATGTTGGCCAGGAAATGTTTTGTCATGTTGTCAAGAGTTTTCATCTAATCTGAAGGTGTTGGGGATTGTGTTGAAAATAAGCCAAAGTGGAATCTCGGCATGGACAGGTTATCAGTCTGATCAAATGAACTTTATAAGATTTTCCACAGTTATCTAAGCTAAACAAAAAGAAAGAAAGATACAGGCCAAATATATTTTTGTTGACCATGTCTATCGGTTTATAAGGTGTTGCTGTGCTCAGACTTCTGTCCGGATGTTTATTGTCTGATATGTTTTGTTCTCTGTTTTATATCAAAACAGCATGACGCTTTAGATCATGTTTGTGGCTATGGCTATATTCAGATTTAAAAAAAAAAGAATTTTATTTTTCTGTTTTAATCCTCTGTTTAGCGATTTTGTTATTGTTTGATACCAAAAAAAGAAAAAGCGACATGGGAAAGCTCTGTGGGGAACAATTAGTTTTGCTTTGGCCTGCTTTTCTAACCTACATGCTTAGAGCGTCAATCAAATGCTGAGGACTCGCCCACGTGCCACAGCAATTCCGAAAACTGCCCAGTACTCCACTATAGCAAGAATTACAACTTTCTGTTCCTTCCCCTCAAGTGGGTTCACTTTATTTCACACATTCACCACTTCCCTCTCAGAGCCATTCTTATTTATCAAACACACAATATTCTCAGCTCTACTAGTGAAAGTGAAAATGTGTATTTTTGATAAAAACACAAGTGCAGGTTATAGTCCAAAAACAAGCATGTAGTGTCACAGTCCTACCTCATTGCTGCTTATCATCTGTCTAGGTATGTGCTGTACTCTTAGATCCTCATAGCTTGTTCACATTCAGAGGTATATATAAGTTTCTATGGTGTAGAATATTTTTCGGTGTCATACTTTACTCCTTAAACAATGTTCATGTTTCTGTATTCTGTCAGTGTCGGATGTGCAGTAGAAAGGGTTTGATTATATGTTTCTTTCCAGTAATACAATTTTTATCCCTTTAATGGTGCTACCAGCAGGCATGGGTTGTCTAATCTGTGTTACTTATCACGGATGGTGCTAATTTTTCTACTGTTTTGGAGCTCGTCCAGCTTGGCATGAATAAAACCGGTTATCTACAGTATGTTAGTTTTATAGCAACAGGAGTTTTTGAATAAAATTAAAGCATACAAGATAAAATCTTACAAATTACATCCAGCATGTTGTAAAATTTGGTTACATATTTCAAATAAGATAATATACCTCTAACCAATTACCTCAGTCTTCTAGATTGCTCTTTTAAATTAAATATTATTAATCAGTGCATGCAGATTCTATCTGTGGCCATAACCTTTTTTATCATACAATACAAACCTAACGATGGGGTAAGAATCCTGATCATCTGAACTATCTACTTAAATATTACTGGGCAGATGACTCTCACAGCAATGAGGTCCTCAGCAGTAATGTATTTAATCCCACTGTAGTCGCTGCAGAATTACAGTGCAACTATGGTAATAGTCTTACATATGTATGGTGGTGGAATTTATATTGTGCAGTACACAAATTGTAAAGAGTTCTTAACTTACCAAAGTGGTTCCCTCCCAAAGAAAAGTATTTTTTTTTTTCTTTCTTTTTTTTTTTACATTTGTCAGTTTGAAGACTCTGATTTGAATTTCAGTTGGTCTCATAGCTACTCAGAAATACGGGTGTGTTGAGTGATGAGGGCTCAGCAGAACGTGAATTTATTCATCAACAAAAATATAATCAGTTGCATGTTTTTGTAACATTATTATTCAATATTTTTTAGTTAATAGAGACAGTTGATTGAATAAGAATGGGCAAATTATGTGATTTTGAAGATTCAATGTCATATCTGAATATATGAAGTAGATGTGTCATCCGCTTCATGAACTGACCTCAAAAGAAACAATGATTTCAGAATTGTTCATATTACATTTAAATCAAAAACGTTTTTGCATTTTAATTTCACGTTTTGTGTCTTTATCATCTCCTTCATTCTTGCTGCTGAGTAAATATCTAAAAATGTGTGTGTGTGTGTTTACACACTCACTGGCCATTTTATTAGGTACTGTATATCTACTTTTTCATGCGATTATCTTCTTAGCCATTCGTGTGGGTCATGAGCTTCAGTTAATGTTCCCGTCAACCATCAGAATGGGAGAAAATGTGATCTCTGTGATTTAGACTGTGGCATGATTGTTTGTGCCAGACAGACTGGTTTGAGTATTTCTGAAATTGCTAATCTCCTGGAATTTTCATTTGCAACAGTCTCTATAGTGTATAGAGTATGGTGCAAAAAACAACAAATGAGTGGCAGTTCAGTGGACGAAAATGCCTTGTTGATGAGAAAGGTCAACATAGAAAGGCCAGATTGGTTTGAGCTGTCAAAGGCTACGGTAACTCTGATACCCCCTCTGTACAATTGCAGTGAGCAGGATAGCATCTCCGAGTGCATAGTATCGAACCTTGAAGCAGATGGGCTACAGCAGCAGAAGACCCCGTTGGGTTCTACTTCTGTCAGCCAAGAAAAGAAAACAGGCTGCAGTGGGCCTCCCAATTGTGCACATCAGCAGAAATCCAGATTTGTCAGACTTGGCGATGTTTTCCAATAGTCTACTGTCTAGTTTTGGTGAGCCTGTGCTCACTGAAGCGGTCTTCTGCTGCTGTAGCCCATCCGCCTCAATTTTCAACATGTTGTACATTCAGAAACGCTATTCTGCATAGCGCTGTGGTAACACGTGTTTATTTGGATTTTGTCACCTTCCTATCAGCTTGCACCAGTCTGGCAATTCTCCTCTGACCTCTGTCATTAACAAGCCGTTTTCACCCACAGAACTGCCGCTCGCTTTGTTTTTTGTTTTTGGCACCATTCTGAGTAAATTCTAAAGAATGTGCAGGAGATCAGCAGTTACAGAAATACTCAAACCAGCCTGTCTGGCACCAACAATTATGCCATGGTCCAAATCACTGAGGTCAAATTGTTTCCCTATTCTGATGGTTGATGTGAACATTAACTGATGCTCCTGACCCATATTTGCATGATTTTTTACACTGCTGCCATACGATTGGCTGTTTAGCTAATTCAGGTGTACCTAATAAAGTGGCGTGCGTGTGTGTGTGTGTGTGTGTGTATATATATATATATATATACGTATTAATCAATATTTTTCCGAAAGATTTTGATGGAGAATGTCAGATGAAATAACTGTGAACATGCTGTCATTCAGGTCTGCATTTGTGAGTGGTTGTGGGTATTTCTTGATATGGTATTCTTTTGGTTAGTATTGGTTTTATCAATCTGTAAGGTGAATGCGCTTGACCCTGGGCTGTTGTCAGCAGGATGACTTCTTTAAATACAGTACATCAACCTGCTTGCATTACTCCGTGTGTTCTGAAAAAGTTAGGTTGGTCTTCTTACCCACCGATCAAGTCAAAGTCTGGACTAAAAGGACACTCAGTGGAGAACTTTTATTCATACTGTGTTTTTATGCTGAACTCGGCTTGATTTCAGCTAAACTCTGCCTCGCTGCACCTTGTTTCTGCCTTCAAGGGGACTCAAACAGAAAAGAAGGACAACGTAAAGAAAAATCTAATGTTTTCACAGGTGCCCTCCTTTCATGTGAGCAGCTGGTTTTGCCAGTTAACATCAGTTGTGTGTGTGTATGCGTGTTGTGTGTGCTGCAGTCTGAGTACTCTTGTTCAATGTACAGAATAAATTCTAACTTTTATTCTACAAGCAAAAACCTTTCAGTGTGAGTTGTTTTATTTTTTCACCAAGTGCCAAGTTTTGTTGAATTGATAGCCTTGCAGCCAAAGCTTTAAAATGTAATATTCATTGGAACAAAGAAAATCCAACTGGTTGTAGCTTTTATTTGTCTCATTGAATGAATGAAGGAATGAAGTAAAATTACATTTATATTGCACTTTCCTGACTACACTCAAAGCGCTTTACATTGTAACCAGGGGTTCCTCTTCTGTCGCTCTCTCCACGTTGTGTCGGAGAAGTGACACTAGGGGTCTCTCTTGAGCGCCGATATTCACCTCTGACCTATTGAAAAGGGCCAATGAGAGTTGGCAGTCAGTATTTGCATACCCTGCCCCCGCATACGGGTATTTAAGCGGGGCAAATACGGAAGTTTAGTCAGAAAATTTCTTCGGAGCCGATGGTCTGTTTGCAGTCTGCTGCGAGAATACACACCCTGAATGTTCCTGTATCTCTGACGATCTGCTTGCTGTTGGATTTGACGGCGCAGAACAGCGGCTTTCTCTGTACTTTGCACGGCATGCATTGTTGCCCCTGAGCCCTTCGACAGCGCAGATATACACACACACACACACTGTGTATTAAAAGAGTGATTTCCTTTAAAAGAGCAAATTTCTCTAAAAGAGCAAACACAGCGGCGTTGAACGTCCTTTTAAGGATGCGTCTTTTTCAAGATGCCTTTCCGCCCCTGTGTCGTTCCTGGATGCGGTAGAAGTCTCTCCGCTTCAGACGGCCACAGGCGCTGTCTCGTGTGTTTGGGCCGCGATCACACCGAGGCAGTGTTTGTGGATGGTTCATGTTCTCACTGCGAGAACATGACCATGACCACGTTGCGGTCGCGGCTTGCTTTCAATAGAAAGCAAGCCACCCCAGCCGCACCCCGCATTGCTCCTTCTTCTCACGGGATTGAGGACGATGCGGTTGGCGCTGGGGGCGATTTGGGGGCGGCAGCGGGTGCGGTTCCCCGACACGCTCGCTGGTCCCCGTCCAAGCTCGCGCCGATATCGGCTTGCCTCACGGCCTGGCCGTCTATCCTCCCGAGTCCGAAGCAGATGAGCTCCATCTATGCCCCGGTAGCCCTACCTCCTGGCGCGGTCGCCCCGTACTCCCATCCAAGCCCTGTAGGACAACATCCTCGCTCAACGCGAGAGCCTACAGTGCGGCTGGATGCGCTGCCTCCGCCCTGCATGCGATGGCCCTCCTGCAAGTCCACCAGGCCAAAGCTCTCAGAAGCATGCACGGGGGTGGACCTGATCCTGATGTGCTGCAGGAACTGCGCTCAGCGACCGACCTCGCCCTGAGAGCGACGAAGGCCACAACGCAGGCACTCGGACAGACGATGGCCACCCTAGTGGTCCAGGAACGCCATCTTTGGCTCAATCTGGTCGAGATGCGTGAGGCCGACAAGAACCGCTTCCTGGACGCACCTGTCTCCCAGATTGGCCTTTTCGGCGACACCGTCGAGGACTTCGCCCAACAGTTCTCCGCGGTGAAGAAGCAGACGGAGGCCATCTCCCATATCATGCCCCGCCGCAGACCTGCCGCTACGGGCCCTGCCCCGTCTGCCCGCCGAGGGTGTCCCCCTGTGAAGAAACCAGCTCCTGCTCCGCCTCAACCTGGGCCCAGCTCTCAGCCCCAGCGTCGAGCACCCCGCAGGCGGCGCACGCCCCTGTCTCACTGAACCCCTCTAGGACCCGGAAGGCTCCCAAGCGTTCCTGAGACAGCCGACCCAGAGCCCAAGACTTTAGCTCCGGAGGTGGTAAGACCGCTCCGTCCCCCGGTGGAGGGCCGGGAGGAGAATCCTTTGTTTTTTCATTTGCCACACCCCCTGATGGGGGCTGTGGTACCCACATTCTCAATAAAAGAGCTATTTCCTTTGCCTCTGGGTCACCTGGCCCGCAAATGCCGTTCTCACGGCAATCTGCTTTCAGATTACAACAGTCCAGCAGACCTCCTCCTCAGTCACGAACCCGCCCCCTGCCGGGTGCGCGGAGCAAGGTAAGTCCTTTGAGTCTATTCTCAGCACCCCAGCCTCAGGCCGCAACGAAGCCGCCCGACGCTGCATTACCTGTTCCGCCCCGCTGCAAGGCCCCGCCGGGTACGTCCAAAATACTCGTCCCATTGGTGCCCCTAGCGCAGAGCTGGGAAGCGTGGTTTTCGCTTCCCAACGCATCATGCTGGCTACACTGGACCATTCGACTTGGTTACGCAATCCAGTTTGCCCGGCTCCCGCCCCGCTTCAGGGGCATCCGCTATTCCGCAGTACACGGTGAGCATGCCAGTTCCCTGCGCACGGAAATCGCGACCCTCTTAGCCAAGGGTGCGGTAGAGCCCGTCCCTCCAACCGAAATGAGGAAGGGTTTCTAAAGCCCTTACTTCATTGTACCCAAGAAAGCCGGCGGCTTACAACCAATCCTGGACCTGCGAGTTTTCAATCGGGCCTTGTTAAAACTCCCGTTCAAAATATTCTGGCTGGCGTTCAGCATCTAGATTGGTTCGCAGCGGTAGACCTGAAGGACGCGTACTTCCACGTCTCAATTCTGCCACGACACCGACCCTTCTTACGGTTCGCGTTCGACGGCCAGGCATTTCAGTACAAAGTCATCCCCTTCGGCCTGTCTCTGTCCCCTCGCGTCTTCACGAAGATCGCAGAGGCGGCTCTTGCCCCGCTACGAGTAGCCGGCATCCGCATTCTCAACTACCTCGACGACTGGCTTATCCTAGCACACTCTCGAGAGTTACTATGCACACACAGAGACCAGGTGCTCCGGCACCTCAGCCGCTTGGGGCTTCAGGTCAACTGGGAAAAGAGCAAGCTCACTCCGGTTCAGAGCATCTCTTTTCTCGGGTTGGAGTTAGACTCAGTCTCAATGACAGCACGTCTTACGAGCGAGCGTGCTCAGTCGGTGCTGGATTGCCTCGCTTCCTTCAAGCCAGGCACAGTGGTCCCTCTAAAACTTTTCCAGAGGCTCCTGGGGCATATGGTGTCCTCCGCGGCGGTCGTGCCGCTGGGGTTGATGCATATGAGACCACTCCAGCACTGGCTCCAGACTCGAGTCCCGAGACAAGCATGGCACCACGGCACGCATCGAGTAAGGATCACCCCCGCCTGCCTCAAAACCCTCCGACCCTGGACTGACCTCTGCTTTTTACGGGCAGGAGTGCCCCTGCAGCAGGTGTCCCGACGCGTTCTGGTCACAACCGATGCCTCCCGGTCCGGGTGGGGTGCCGTGTGCAGTGGGCACGCAGCAGCGGGCCGTTGGAAAGGGGCCCCGCTGCGTTGGCACATCAACTGCCTGGAGTTGCTGACCATCCTTCTCGCCCTCAGGAAGTTCCTCCCGTTAGTTCGGGACAAACATGTCCTCGTGAGATCGGACAGCACCACGGTGGTGGCATACATAAATCGCCAAGGCGGCGTACGCTCCCGCCACATGTCACAACTCGCCGGCCGTCTCCTCCTATGGAGCCAGCAGCGACTCAGGTCGCTGCATGCCACTCACATCCCCGGCAAGCTCAACGTCGTAGCGGACGCGCTATCACGACAACGCCTGCCCTGCGGGGAGTGGAGGCTTCACCCCCAGTCGGTCCAGCTGATTTGGGAACGGTTTGGCAAGGCCCAGGTAGACCTGTTTGCCTCCCAGGAAACCTCCCACTGCCCGCTCTGGTACGCCCTAACAGAGGCTCCCCTTGGGACAGACGCGCTGGCACACAGCTGGCCCTCGGGGCTGCGCAAGTACACATTTCCCCCAGTGAGCCTTCTTGCACCGGTGCTGTGCAAGGTCAGGGAGGACGAGGAGCGAGTCACGTTAGTGGTCCCCTACTGGCCCACTCGGACTTGGTTCTCGGAACTCAGACTTCTCGCGACAGCTCCTCCCTGGCGAATTCCCCTGAGAATGGACCTCCTCTCTCAGGGACGGGGCACGCTCTGGCACCCGCGCCCAGACCTCTGGAACCTCCATGTCTGGTCCCTGGACGGGATGCGGAAGAGCTAGCCGGCTTACCGGTGACCGTTGTGAATACAATTAACCAAGCCAGAGCCCCCTCTACCAGGCACCTTTACGCCCTAAAGTGGCGCTTGTTCGCAGATTGGTGATGTTGCCGCCATTGCCGCCCACCACGATCCTGTAGACGGCAAGTCTTTGGGTAAGCACAACCTGATCCTCAGGTTCCTGAGAGGCGCCCGGAGGTTGAATCCCTCCCGGCCAGGCTTGAATCAATTGGACTCAGGGCCCTCTCTCTTAAGACGGCCTTGCTGATCGCGCTCGCTTCTATCAAGAGGGTCGGGGACCTGCAAGCATTCTCTGTCAGCGACACTTGCCTGGACTTCGGTCCGGCAGATACGTCTGTGATCCTAAGACCGCGACCGGGCTATGTGCCCAAGGTTCCTACCACACCATTCCGAGATCAGGTAGTGAACCTGCAAGCGCTGCCCCGGGAGGAGGCAGACCCAGCCCTTTCGTTGCTATGTCCAGTGCGCGCCCTGCGCATTTACCTGGACCGCACACAGAGCACCAGACGCTCTGAGCAGCTCTTTGTCTGCTTTGGGGGACGGCAGAAAGGGAATGCCGTCTCCAAACAGAGGCTCGCCCACTGGGTTGTCGACGCCATCACACTGGCTTATCACACCCAGGCCGTGCCCCTACACTTGCGGGTCTGAGCTCACTCAACAAGGGGTGTTGTGTCCTCGTGGGCACTGGCCAAGGGCACCTCCCTAGCAGACATCTGTAGAGCCGCGGGTTGGGCAACACCCAACACCTTTGCGAGGTTTTACAACCTCCGCGTTGAGTCGGTTGCGTCTCGTGTTTTGTCAGGTCCGAGCCCGTAGAACTCGGTAACACGTAGACCGACCGGCCGGGTGGATCACTTGCGCCCAGCGGCCTTTTCCTGACGTCAAGGTTAAGTAGTGCGCCTTTTTTCCCAGGGCACCCCACTCCGAGTCGGGACCCTGGTCGATTCCTCCCCAGCCCTCCGGGTCCGCGGTTCAGCGGAGGAACTCGCCGACCCAAGCCACTGCGGGTACCCTGATGGCTACCCTGTACTGGTATAGGTGCTCCACAGGTAAGGCCTCCTGCTCGGACTCCCCCTGTGTGTATTTCCACGGTTCTGTCCCCTTACGAGCGGACCCCCGTGTCTCCCTTAGGCAGTTACAGCTGCCCCGGTCGCCGTACTGTAGCAACTCCCCCCTTTCGAGGCTGGATCTACCACCGCACCATACTTTCCACACGAGCCCTAAGACGGCCGTGTGACGTGTCTACCACTTTTCCTCCCCAAGAAAAAGGGCAGGTGTGGTCTCCGCGAGGGTCTGGGTAAGACCCCTTCCCTATATGCATGTAAGGGCCCCGGCCGTGATTGCTCTATGCGAGAAACATAGAGAGAAAAGAGGCCCAGCCAGGCTGGCCCGTTCCCATGTTGGCAAACATCGCCTTGTTCCCCTCTTAGGGTAACTAGAAGGATCCCGATGTTCGTATGGGGCATTGGGGAAGGGTACGTGCAGCCGGGTACAGACGATGCGTGGCACTGGATGAATCTCTGCCCGCCTCTGTATCGGCAGTTCACGTACACGGTTCAGCACATGGCAAGATTGGAATGGGTCCCCTAGTGTCGCTTCTCCGACACAACGTGGAGGTCTTGTGTCTTTCCTCCGCCATGTCGCTGAACCGAGCCACTGTTGTGGCCGGACCATTTCTGGCTCCTCAGAAAAATCCTGACTAAACTTCCGTATTTGCCCCGCTTAAATACCCGTATGCGGGGGCGGGGTATGCAAATACTGACTGCCAACTCTCATTTCAATAGGTCAGAGGTGAATATCGGCGCTCAAGAGAGACCCCTAGTGTCGCTTCTCCGACACAACGTGTCGTTCCCTCCCTCGGGGAACGGAGGTTACATACGTAACCAAACGACTTTCCTCAGCCACCACCAGTGTGCAGCATCCACTTGGATGATACATCGGCAGCCATAGTTTCCCAGTCTGCTCACTATACACCAGCTCTCAGTGAAGAGGAGATTGTAGAGTGATACAGCCAATTAATGGAGGGGAATTAATAGAAGGTTGAGATCACTGAGATCAAATTGTTTCCCTAATCTGATGGTTGATGTGAACATTAACTGATATATATATATATATATATATATATATATATATATATATATATATATATATATATATTTCAGTGTACATACTTCACTGCTGATAGTCCAATACATGCTTTTGAGTAAGTTGATGTACACCAGTATTGGGACGTACTACTAAATATACTGTTGAAATATTGTAGACTCCTTTGTCATATACTGTTGTGTTTACATGCAAGCGTTGGCACTTTGCTTGATTAATTGCTTTAACATTAACAGCAGTTAAAATTGAGCAATAATGCATTACTTAACTTTGTTTATACAAAGTTAACTTTTTTGTTAAAAGTTACATAAGGAAGGGAAAAACCCACTGCTCTTTGATAGTACAAAGTTTTGTTGGATACTGTAGCATTCATTCTTGTAAATCCACCACAAATAAGATACTGGACTGGCACTTTTGGTGTACTATTTTCAATGTATGCCAATGGGATGCACTAATCTTAATGTCAAATACTGCATTTTAGGGATAAAAATGTAGTTAGGATGCTGAGCATGTGCTTCTCTTAATATTTTACAAGTATAATAACCAATCCACTTTCAGGAATTTAGCGTGATATGCAGAATAGATATTTAGAATATTGGTACATTAAACTTAAGCCAATGTGGGGCATTAAATATATGATGTACAGTATCCCATTCTTTAAAAATAAGACCAGACTATTTAGACATTTGATATCTTACCCATGTGTTTGTAAGTTTTGTCCCTTGTTGTGTATGTGTGTAGATGTGTTTTGTTCTGTTCTTTACAGTCTATTGTTCATTAACAACAATAATATTTCATTCTAATCACAATCCCATTTGAGCACCTATGGGACCTGTTGGATCGGATGGTGAGGGCTAGGGCTATTCCACCCAGAAATGTCCAGGAACTTGCAAGTGCCTTTTGTTGGAAGAGTCGGGTAACATCTCACCGCAAGAACCGTTCTTTCACATTGGTGTTGGGTGACTTTATACCAAAATTCTGTGATGATCTGGGGGTGCTTCAGCATGCTGGAATCAGACAGATAACTCTTTGTGATGTATGCATGGATCAAGCCATGTACAAGGTTATCCTAGAAGAAAACTTGCTTCCTTCAACTCTGACAATGTTCCCCAACTCTGAGGATTGGTTTTCCCACCAGCACAATGCTCCATGCTACACCGTCAGGTCAATCAAGGTGTGGATGGAGGACTACCATATCAAGACCCTATCATGGCCAGCCCAATCTCCAGACCTGAACCCCACTGAAAACCTCTGGAATGTGATCAAGAGGAAGCTGGATGGCCACAAGCCATCAAACAAAGCCGAGCTGATTGAATTGTTGCCTAGGAGTGGCATAAAATCACCCAACAGTAATGTGAAAGACTGGTAGAGAGCATGCCAAGACGCATGAAAGCTGTGATTGAAAATCAGGATTATTCCTCCAAATATTGATTTCTGAACTCTTCCTAAGTTAAACAATAGTATTGTGTTGTCTAATAATGAATATGAACTTGTTTTCTTTGCATTATTCGAGATATTTTTTGTTATTTTGACAATTTGTAATTTTATGCAAATATATGCTCTAAACAGGGCCGTCCATAAGGGGGGATAAAGGGGAACGTTTTCTGGGGCCCAGCCGCTAGGGGGGGGCCCATGCAGTCCAGCAATAATTATGTTCATCCTAAATATCAGGTTACCATATTTTATGTTGAACCAAAAAAGCACCATTAATTGTTGAAAATGCATTTTATTTAATGCTGCTTGAGTAAAATGTAGCCAGTGTCATAATGAAACACCCTCTCCTGAAAATGGTCTGAGCAGGCTATTTTTTTTTTAAAACGTAACGTAACGTCAAATCCGCCAGTGCTTCGCGCCAGTTTGCGGTCAGCAGAAAAGTGACAAGAACAAAATAATTAACTTAATATTGTAGTACATTTAGTTGGTATGCCAGGGCCAGCTAATAAATCAGGGTGCCAGAAGAGAAAGGAGAAGAAGAAGAGGGAGCTGGCAAGGGCTTTAGACCCAAACAAAATTCGACTGACCAACTTTTTTCAGTCAGCTCAGAAACCTGTCAGTGCTCCCAGTCAGGCTAACGATAGCCAGGAGGCTATTAGCGAGAGAGCCACCACCAATTGCGAAGATGTTCTGCATTTAACCAGAGGTGGGTAGTAACAAAGTAGGCCTACATTTACTTGAGGATTTTTTGGGGAAAATTTTAATGAGTTTATTCCAAGCGAGCTGTATTTTTTTCTGGGCATGAGCGACTCTCAATTCACAAATGAATCACTCTTTTGAGTCGATTCTGTTCAAAGACTTCATCAAACAAGTTGGCAGATCTGTCTAAATCGGTTCGTGAATCAGTTTGAATGATCTGTTCAGTTCCTCGCGCACTGAATCGTCTGAAGCGCTTTCAATTCACACTCGACTCGAAGTCGTCTAACAGGAAGATTTGAGAACATGCGTTGGATGAATTGGCCGTGGACCTAACGTTACAGTACAGTCAAGTGAGAGCAAATTTTCAAATGCATCACATTTTTTGCCAGCGTCAGCGATGAAGATCTTTATTAATTGAACATGCTGTCTGTGAATTAATGATTCCACAGGACGATACAATCGATCTCATTTCATTCAGGTAATACATTTTACAACCAAACAGATTATTACGCCATGATAGCACTACTACAAAGTATGACATCATCGTTTTTTGGACATATTAATTTATACAATAAGCTACCATTGTTCACAGTTTATGAACCTGCCATCACGCGGTAGTTTGTGTGTATTGCGCAGTGGCGTGCAAACTCGTTTTGGAAACAAACGCCTTTGCCTGCCTTAGACACAGTTAACCAGTTTAAACATGCTTGCAGAAATATACATTTGATTATATATTATAGAGAACAGACAGAAGTAGATCCGTCTGTGTGCATTTGATCGTTCTTTGTGTTCAGATCAGATGTTCAGTAGCGGTCATGAGCGTCAGTAACATGTGTTCATGCTTCATTTGTAACTTTACAGATGTTGTTTATGCTCAAACAGCAACATTACACACTAATCATAACTAAAGTTAGAAAAGTGAAATCATATTCAACAACCCCTTTAAATGTTTTGAGTTTTGCCAACTTATTCGGGTTTACAGTGCAGATCGTTTGAGAGTCAAGTCTCTCTGTTAAATGTATGTTAGTGTGTGTGTGTGTGTGAGAGAGAGAGAGACCAGCATGATATGAGTAGCTTAGCAGATTTGGGGAGGGCCCATTCACTGGACCTTTTCAGGGGCCCAGTCATTTCTGTGGGCGGGCCTGGCTCTAAATGACAATATTTGTTTGGGAATTTGGGAGAAATATTGTCAGTACTTTATAGGTATGTGTTTGAGTAAAAAATTATTTGTAATTCTATAAAGTAAATCCAGAGAAACCGATAATTTTGCAGTGGTCCCTTAATTTTTTTCCAGAGCTGTATGTACACCACTCAGCCACAACATTAAAACCACCTGCCTAATATTGTGTAGGTCCCCCTCGTGCCACCAAAACAACGCCAACCAGAATAGCATTCTGAGATGATATACTTTTCACCACAATTGTACAGAGCAGTTATCAGAGTTAGCATAGACTTTGTCAGTTCAAACCAGTCTGGCCATTCTCTGTTGACCTCTCTTATCAACGAGACACTGCCACTCACTGGATGTTTTTTTATTTTCGACACCATTGGGAGTAAATTCTAGAGACTGTTGTGTGTGAAAATTCCAGAAGATCAGCAGTTACAGAAATACTCAAACCAGCCCATCTGGCACCAACAATTATCCATGCAATTATCTAATCAGACAATTGTGTGGCAGCAGTGCAGTGCATAAAATCATTCAGACACGGGTCAGGAGCTTCAGTTAATGTCATCAACCATCAGAATGGGGAAAAAAACGACCTAAACAATATTAGGCAGGTGGTTTTGATGTTGTGGCTGATCGGTGTAGACATGAATATACATTTTTAAAAAGCTAATATGTGACCAAAATGATGAAATATATACTTGTGTATATATATATATATATATATATATATATATATATATAGATATATGATATAGATATATATAGATACATATATACTTAGTTTTATTTATGTATAATTTTGATATTTATTGGGAATATATAATAGTGTTAAACATTACTACCTATAAAAAGTGTACTATCTGAAAGATCGTCCTCCTCTGTTCGGTGTCCTTGACTTGATTGGACACAGACACACACTTAGATTCGTAAGGAGGGATGTGATGTTTGATGTGTGGTGCTGAAGCAAGGAAAAACTGCGAATGGGTTCAGGATTAAAAGCAAGATTGATCGGAGTGTCAAAGAAAGATAAGCACGCGTCCCGTCTGAGTTATTGAGGAGGCGTGACATTGATATCAGACCACACACACATGCTCAGATGTTCAAGTTACACTGAGCTCTTGTAATAAATGAGAATGTCAAAAACCTATTCTAATATTAAATGAACAATTATAGGCAAGTGATGGAGTTGGAAAGGGAATCGGTTGATGGGTTGCTTGCTGGAAACTTTTGGAATTGTATCCATTGACGTTTATCCCCAGAGTTTTGAAAAAACTTACTTCGATTTTCACATCGTTTTCAAGTGAACGACTTGCAATAATCTGTCATGGATATAACAGTCTGCAGTCTTCCTGTATTTTCTAAGATGTCCACTGCTCGCTCTACACATTTGAAACTGCGAAGCACTTGCCAAATGTTATTGCCTACCTTTGCAGTCTGTCTCTCACTCGTTCACTCTCCGTCAGCCCAAGGGGACTCCCATTAACAATAACAGTATCCACATGACTTTAATATTTTGCAGTGGTGTTATTGACAGGGAGATGATTTAGTGTAGTAATGATGGATTGAGTGTCAGGGCTGGCATGCACAGGGACATGTGTGTTCACTGCTGAGATTGTTGCTCCAAATCCTTGTATATTATTTTATGGATTTTTCACCTTCTAGAGGGAAGAAATATGTTCTAAAGTGTGTTCTTTGGGTTTGATTTGAGTTTTGAGACTATAACTTTTCAGTGTTTTTGGTACTGTTTGAGTGGACCGGAAATTATGAGGAGAGGGAGAGAGATGAATGGGACATGATGTAGTTCAGATTTACATAAATGCAAAATGTTTCACAAGTGCCTAAAACCTTTGCACAATACTGTATATATGCTAGAGATGCACCGATGGATTGACCTAACATCAGGACAGGCCGATAAATGCGATGAACTGCACTAATGGACATTGGCCAATTGTTTAAAAACAGATGATCAGGACCAACTTTCTGTCATAATTACTTTGAATTGGGTGACATTGACATCAGAGCATCAGCAATTTATTTAGCTGTACAGTGCTAGAAATGAATCCTTTAACTCAACTATCACAGCTTCTTAAAGCCTCAATATGCATCCTACAAAATGGAAGAACGAACGGGTGTGATGTAATTTAGAACAAAATCTGTCCAAAAAGAAGCTCATGTACCATCTGCAACATAAGCCACACATCTTAACACATCTGTCTAAAGTGAGATATGCCTCTACCATCATTGTTTTAGCTTTGTTCTGCACGTCAACAACTTTATACGCTCATTTTTGCAATGGAATCAGTGTTGTAATAAATTACTATAACAGTGTGTAACTGGCGCATATTATAGCTGCGTGTAACATGTTAGCACATTAGCGTCATTAGAATGTAAACAAGACAAATAAAAAAATTCTACTTCTAATATATTACGTTAAATCATCATCGAGAACTCTACTCAGAATGAGGCACAAAGTAATAACATGTTTTTTAGGTTTTACATGTAGCATCCTATTTCACTTCTAAATGTCTCCCACATCGGTGTGGTGGGTGTCTGAATGTTCAGAAGCAGTATACAATTGCTCGGCTGTTTAGAACTTCTTTTTACTCCTGAACGAAGAATGAAGAAGAACTTCTATGGAAGTATATCGAGGCCTTTAGTATTGAGGTCTTTTTTACACAAAATTGGATTAAAACAGCAAAAAGACATTTATGATTTCCAACCAGTTTATTTAAATGAACCAATTCACAACAAAGATTCTGACTTCCCAGTGCTTCATTTGAGAGAAAGGACAGTTTAGGGTAGCACGTTTGATTAATTCCTCTGAAAAATGGCTTGTAAAGCTGTGCACGCAACACAATATGACATAAAAACAGCAACAAAAACAGTAACAATTTGTAACAATATGGCATTGTGAGCCTCTGAAAATCCCCAAATTCCCTGGGACAAAAACTGGGAAAAGGACGAGTAGATGAGGGAGAAAATATAGGACAAGAGAAGGATGAGATTGGAGTCTATGAGAGACATCTGTGAGTGGCACTTGTAAAATGTGCTCATTGTCACATCACCTAAAACTCAGATGACACTGAGCGGTATTTTATTGTATCCAGCGGTGGTGACAGCAGTCCAGGGATGGGCGTTAGATGCTTGCTGGGCGTGGGGCTCTTTAATCAGGGCCCGCTTCCAGCCCACCGTCCATCATGGTCTTCATTGATGTGCTGTCACCTAGGCACTGCAGTCAGCAGCTGTGCTTCACACATCATCCTTTACCTGCAGCCCGGCATTCCACTCTTCATACTTTAGCAGCGGCAGTGCGTGATTGGGTGGATGCTGGGACAAACGCTGTCACTAGAGTGATGGAGGCAGAAAGGAATAGGAAGTATGTGGAGATGAATAGAACTTTTGAGCAGCTGTTTAGAATTCCACAAATGATTATTTTAAACCGGTGAGCTTTGCGAGAATGTTGGTGCATTGTGTGTCAAAACAAGCAGAGCATTTAATACAATGAAGGATAAGGCAGAATATCAGTGACAGCTCACACACACACACACACACACACACAAATTCCTTTTTGATATACATGAAATATGAACATAAAAGCCTTTAGGGAACGAAATGTAGTTTTCCAGTTGAAAGACTCTGTGAGACGTGTCTTCATCCGTTGACATTTTCCGAACCCGAAAACCAAAGTTTCAATTTATTTTTTTATTTCACTGTAGACTGAATCTGAAGCAGTTGTGCATTACATTTTCAGTTTATTTGCCATTTCTTTGGTTGTGTTTTTGCGGCTGTTATTTTTAGAGTAAGGTCATGCATTCCCCTGTAAATGCTATTAACCATGAACTCGGTAGTTCTCCATAGAGTAGAAACGAATCAATGGCTGTGATCTGGCTCTAGGTAAATAGTTTTTTATGGCTGTGATGTATTTATGCATGGACATTGATTAGGTGCATCCATCAACCTGGAAAACGTTGATCAATATTTCAAAGGGGGAAGGAAAGGAAAAGACAAGGACAAATCATAGACTGATCTTTGTTTTAAGAGGACAATGATATATTCTTGTTATTTTTCATTGTTGAGAAATTGACCTTTTGGCTATGAGATTGGTTTAATGAATTTTGCATTTCATTTTTAAAGTTCTTAAGTGGTAAAATTAAGTATGCCCATCTTTTATCAATAGAATGTCTCATTTTTAATCTTATCTTAATTTTTTACTTTGGCATGTTACTTGCAGTTTTGGGAATGGGCTACCAGGGTTTAGCCCTGAATGTTTTCAGTAAACCTCCAAATGTTTTCATTAACTTGTAGTCTGGTCGAAGGTACCAGTGCTTTGGTATAAAATTGATACTAAATAAAATTATTGTTTTATATTTAGTAATACATACTCTATCTAAATGTTTATGGTAATGGTCTTTAGTATCAATAATACCACAGACTCAGTTAAATACCCATGCACTTATTATTATCCGTCATATTGGTGGCTGCTTTCCAGCACATTTGTATGTGCTTGCATGTCAGAAGAGTTCTCTAACTAGAAATGTTCTAGTTCTAGAAATGGTGTTCAGTTGGTCCATCCAGATGCATTATGTTCCAAATTTCTCTAGGTCACGATCCAGAGAAACAATGCCATGAACCAATAAACTATTGTTTTCATATAATCACATATTTTAGACTATTTACAGCATGTTATCTTCTAAACTGACTTAAAACACCCATGAATTGACAATAGGCTATTAAGCTGTCAATTTGTCGAACCATAGAAAGCTGTATAGTTTTTTGTTTGTTTTTACCATGTTTTCAAGTACATTGTGTTAAAAGCAGCGGACAATGGTGGCTCAGTGGTTGAGGCTCAGGGTTACTGACCAGAAGGTTGGGGGTTCAAGCCCCAACACCACCAAGATGCCAATGTTGGGCCCTTGAGTTACTCCAGTAAGTTGCTCCGGGGGGATTGTCCCTGTAATAAGTGCACTGTAAGTCGCTTTGGATAAAAGCGTCTGCCAAATGCATAAATGTAAAAGAATGCAACTTCTGACATTTGAGCACACCTGAAACTGATATAAAAGTTATTGGGAAATTTTAGTTTTAGTTTCAGTAATATTTAAAGATTTTCTATTTAAATAACACCCCACATATGTAAGGCAAGGCAAGGCAAGTTTATTTATATAGCACATTTCATACACAATGGTAATTCAAAGTGCTTTACATAGAAGAGATTAAAATAAGAATAAAAAAATAAGAATAATTGAAACAGTTTAGAATAAAATAAAATACAGTACAAACAGTCGGACACACAGTGGCACAGTGCTCATTCAGTAAATGCACAGCTAAACAGATGTGTTTTGAGTCTGGATTTGAATGTGACTACTGTAGGAGCACATCTGATCTCTTCTGGAAGCTGGTTCCAGCTGCGGCTGGCATAAAAGCTAAAAGCAGACTCTCCTTGCTTAGAGTGAACCCTTGGTGTTTCTAGCTGATGTGATCCTAATGATCTGAGTGATCTGTTGGGTTTATATTCAGTGAGCATATCTGCAATATATTGAGGTCCTAGCCCATTGAGTGATTTATATACCAGTAATAATACTTTAAAATCAATCCTAAATGTAACTGGGAGCCAGTGTAAAGACCTGAGGACTGGTGTGATATGTTCATATTTTCTGGTTCTGCTCAGAATCCTGGCAGCAGCGTTCTGTATGAGCTGCAACTGTCTTATGGTCTTTTTGGGAAGGCCAGTGAGGAGTCCATTACAATAATCCACCCTGCTGGCGATGAAAGCATGCACAAGTTTCTCTAGGTCTTGACTGGAAACAAAGCATCTAATTCTTGCAATATTTTTCAGGTGATAGTATGCTGATTTAGTTATTGCTTTGACATGACTACTGAAACTAAAGTCTGACTGTAGAGACAAACCAAGATTCCTGACTTGATTTTTAGTTGTTTGACCCCTAGCGTCAAGGTATGCATTCACCTTGAGAACGTCATCTTTGTTTCCAAACACAATGACTTCAGTTTTGTCTTTGTTTAACTGAAGAAAGTTTTGGCACATCCAACTGTTAACTTCATCAATGCATTGACACAGGGAGTCAATGGGGCTGTAATCGTTAGGTGATAGGGCTAAGTAGATCTGTGTGTCGTCTGCATAGCTGTGGTAAGCAATTTGGTTCTTTCTCATTATTTGGCTCATTGGGAGCATATACAGGTTGAACAGGAGTGGCGCAAGAATTGAGCCTTGAGGGACTCCGCATGTCATGGACGTCCACTCAGACTTATGGTCTCCTATACGCACATAATAACCTCTCCCTTCTAAGTATGACCTGAACCATTTTAGGACCATCCCAGAAAGCCCCACCCAGTTTTCCAGCCTGTCAAGAAGTATGTTGTGATCAACAGTGTCAAATGCAGCATGTAACCTTCAAACTTTTATTATAAACTGTATTATACTCCAATTTTTCATCAAAGGATGGCCCCATATGTATTCACAGAGGTCTGGTCTTCGCCCCAAATATCCACTGAGACTCGAACCGCCCCTGGTGTTGGATGTAATTTGATTAAGAAAGTAACAAAGTAATTAGTTACTGTAATTAAAAATGACTTTTTGTCAAAAAAGTAGTGTAACTTGGGTTACACATTTTTTAAATAATTTTATATATGTAGAATACTTTTAAAACATTAATTAATGTTCAGGGTAGGGTTGAACTAGCTGTGCGTGAGGTCTTCCTTAAGTTGAGACGTAAAGTTCACACTAATGGTTTAGTAACTACTAGTTAGTTTGTAACTAAGTGCTTAATTTGGTTGCACCACCTGTTCTTAACGCAAGACTTAACTAGTTGGTCGTAAGTTCTCCGGAAAGTGATGCGTTGTCGCATAATATGACGTTTACATGTATTTATCCAATAAAAAGCCTTCAAATTTGTACACAGAAGTGTTAAAAAGCCATGAACTTCAATTTGATCTTGTTATAGTTGATGTTCAAACCTGTTTTTTTCACGTAATTGTCAGCTGTAATAAATGATATCCCCATTGAAATACGATACTTAATAAAGATTTAATTAAAGAGAAATACAAAGCTTATGTAAATAACCATTTTCAATAACTATCTAATATGAATAAGGGATAGTAAATAAATACTAATACAACAGACTGGGAAAATAGACATTTATTCATTTTAATATTTTATATATTTCGTATATGTTGAAACTTTTAGATGAATCTTGGTGATGACGTTTTTTTGCATAATGTTTTCTCCCGTAAATGTAAACGTGTAAATGCCAACAACATCATATATGTTGAAAGGACTGAAGCCTGTCAGCCAAATCATGAGCTCACTGATGCCATTAAATGAGTTTGCTTTTTTATTCCAACCGTTAATCCTGGTCGGAGGTTACGTAAATATTTAGTTTATACGTAGGGTTACATCCTACCTAAATTTAATGGTGCAACACTCAAATATTTCGTAGTGGGTAAATTGTGCATTAGTGCCCATTTATGCCACAACTAGGCTACGTTGTAACGTACATATAGCTGGTGCAACCGGCCTCAGATGTGCATTTGTTTGTGTTTCTGTGACAGCAACAATAAATAAGGAGAAAATATGACATTATTTTTAATTTGTTGTTTGGAAAATCTAAACTTTTCTGTGAAAATTGTTTTATAAAGTAACTTCAAAATAGAGTAATTTGTAATGCAATTACTTTTCCATGAAGGAGCCAGTAAAGTATTTTGATTACAATTTTAGATAAGTTGTTAGTAATTTGTTGAGGATTTCTTTTTGAGTAACTTTGCCTGCACTGGAACCTTGTCATAAAACTACTAACATGAATGATGCATCAAAATGCGTGGCTTGTTGAGGGAGATATGTTATTAATTTGATCAGAAAGTGATCAGTCTTAGAAAAGGATTCATTTCACCTAGCGAATGATTTAACAGGTGAAAAAAAAGATTATGGATGTACATTGAAAGTGGGGCCTGAGCCACATATAGGGACCAGCATATCTTGGGGGTGGGTTATTATGACTTGGGCTTGTAAAAAAATACCTAGCAATTCCTAAAACACCTTATCAACCTCATAGCAAAGTGCTAATAACCACTTGGATCATTTTAGCAACCTTGGCAACCACCCATAATTGCACCCTAGCGATGTAGAAGTGAGTTATGCATGGGCAGGCACCACTCTTTTAAATTTTATCCACAAAATGTAAAACTCTAGATACTGAAGGTCTTATTTCAATATCCGCTGTGTTTTAATGTTAATGGTTCTGATGGCCCATTCAACTGTTCCTTCCACTTCTGTTTCAGTATCACACTGACAGGATTTGATTGATCTGTGTGGACCAGAACTGTGTCAGATCAGGCCCCATTAAAATAAACAGCTCGCTGCAGAAGAAATGGGTTAACTGGCTGAGAAAGCCAGTCATCTGATTTATTTTCCTCTCCTCCGCGTGTCAAGCAGAAGGCTCTCTAAATGACTACGATTAACGCAGAATGCTCCCGCAATTAAATAATCCAAAGCTATCATGAATTTTTCATACTGGGAATGTTAATTATGTCTCAAAATGGAGCTCTTTGCCCCAGCACGGCAGAGATGTCTGACATTGACGGCCAATGTCACTGTCACAGAGCCGCTCTTAGCAACACTTCTAATCATCATCACGGCTGCTTAGTATTCATGTCACCATTTCTTTCCTTTCTTTCTCTTATACTAGCCAGACAGTCTCCTATACAAGTGTTTAAATTATTTTTTTCATATGATGGCATCAGTAGTCATTTTGATGTTTTAGTTCATGAGGGTCTGGCAAGAAGCACTTTACAGTTTGAAAGCTAGACAGACCCTGCTGCAAAAAAAAAAAAAACACTTGCCAGCTATAATAAAAGATTAAATATAAACCAGCTGAAAACATCATGACAGAGCTGGGAGACCAGCTTAAACCAGATCAGGAAACCAGTTTAGACTGGTTTAAAGTGTTTATTTTCAGAACAACCCTAGAACAGCATTCAGTGATGGAAAAAACATCTGTAGCACTTTTCTAACTCTACACTGAAAATTTTTTTTTCACAATGTAAAAAAAATAAATATACATAGAAAATGTTTAGCTTTACTTAACTTTCTTTAACATATATACTACACAAAATATACATTTTAAAGTGAACTTAAAGTTACAAAAAGTATATGGATAATCATGAGTTCATAGAACTTATTTATTTAAAAAAAATCATAAAATTAAGATTTTAAGTACTACTGACTCAAACAATCAAGTACAGAACTGAGATTGTGTTGAATACCCATAAGCCCTTGTGCTAGAATTATCTAAGCATGGTTTTGTTTTTTGGCCAAAAGGAACTTATGTGGACATTTAGTTAGTTGTTATTAAAGAATTCATAGAGATTTGAGCTATTTTTAGTGTTATTGTTTTACTGTGTTCCATAAGTCATCAACTTGGATCCTGTTCAATCCATGTCATTGTTCCTTGTGCATGTGAATATGCGGCTTTATGTTCACATCTTTGGGAATCAAGTTTAATTAATGAACTTGGTTATTGCTTTCTTCAGAAACAGTGATATAAATGTGAATTTGAAAAAAACTTTCTATTAGTTGTTTAATCTTATTTGTGTGACATGCATTTTAAGTAAATAAAATGTAATGAACTGATTCATTTGTGTATATCTAACAAAAAAGAAAGTTTTTTTCTAGTTGTGCTCACATAAAATGACCATAAGTTAAATTTTCCTAAAAAGTGTGACGCACAAATGCTACATATTCAGTATATTTTAAGTAAATTCAAAACATGTTTTTTTTTTTCAGCATATTAATTTTTATGAACTTGCAACAGATAACAATCAGCATGTTTACAAGCTGAGAAAAATCATGAACCGTGTAATATATTTGTCAACACACTTTAGTCAACATCATCTGAAGATAGAAGATCACACACATAAATATTGACAGACAGCTCCTTTTTGCCAAGGCTAAGAAACAGAACCAAATACAATTTGTACAATATTTCATTGGCTTTGAGAAATCAATGTCAATGAAATATTCATAGACTTTGATTTTGCCAAAATGATGACTGACAGCTTGCCTCTTGCAGATGAAGGATTACGGCAGGGTAAACAAAGCAAATTCTCTAAATGAAAACGATCAGATTGTTATTTCCATAACAGCTCTCAGCGTTTTGTCTTTGGTCCATGGCATTGGTTTTTATTATGTTTTTAATTCTGCGGTGGTTTGACATTCTGTGGCTGCTGCTTTATTGTAAAATTTCATGCCTCTAATATGAACAAAACCCTCTTATAAGTGAGGCATATGATTGTATTCATCTCTCTTGTTTGCGACCATAGTTTAAATAAATTGGCTGATATAAATATACATTTTACCTTGGGACACATTGTTTGGCAATTTGTGTGTCCTCTTATTAATAATAAATCTAATTAAGTGACCATATAATAGTAAAACACTCCATAAGAATTGGGCAGCAGCCATTTAGCATGCTGTTTTATTTAAATGGTAATCGCATGTGATTTAAAGAGCCATTGCGAATGTAGTAGAGTGGGCAAAGATCTTCAAACACACTGCAGTGATGTGAGGAAGACTGCAGGAGTTTGTCTCTGCCCATCTTCACTTTTTAACTGCACAACAAAGTTCTGTACCGAGATGACATCTTCCCTCATTACTCTCAATAATTAATTAGACATGATGAATTATTCCATACACCACACTACAACACCACCATCATCACCACCACCACCACAATGAACACGCGCCTGTGTGTGTGTGTGTGTGCGTGTGTGTTTGGTTTAAAATTTTCAGAGCCCTGATGATTAATATTCTAAGGGTTCGTCTGTGTTCTCTGAAAGTTCAAGTGTACAAAAGCCTCAAAAAAAATTGTCAACCCAGACTCAGTATGAAGATGTGAACTTTCATTTCCGGAGATCTGCAGCTTTCTGTGAGCACCAAAGAGATGGATTTTGTGGCTGAGAAGAGAAATACTAAAGATTCATATTGGACCAAAGAACCCTCAATTGCCAGAGCTTTGGCTCACTTTGAGACTAATCTTCACCATGAGTTGAAGAGGGCTTGCTGTGTGAGAGTTGCGTACAAATGCCAAGAGACTGCTTGTGTTGAAACCAAACCTAATATAGGGTCTGTCAAACTTTACTGCCCAGTTTATTAGTAAGTAGTTTCAGTCTCAGATGGCACTGGTCTAATTGGTTTACACAGCTTTAAGGAGTAAGGGCACACAGCTTTTTGGATTTTTTTTTTTTATCAAGTCAGTCTAGAAACTAACAAGTGATTACAAGGTACCAGGTTGAGCAATGAGCAGAAAAATGAGCAGCTCTTTGAAGGGCAAATTAAGCAAATTAATTTGCCAGAGTTCTCAAAGTTTGTGGCACTTTTTTGAGGCACTTACAGTAGCTATATATCTGTGAGCAAAATGGTATATTCTGCCCTCGTCCCACTGTCAAAATCATTTCAGTGCACTGAAACTATCTGGTACTGTACCTTTGTATAGCTATAATGAAAATGTATAGCTTGAAGGCACAATACATCATTTTGGAACAAAGATGTGTCCGCCAAATGCATCAATGTAAATAAATACCAGCTATGTAGTAATGTGTGACCCTGTAATCGTGTTGCAGGTAATTGAAACATCAGTGTTCCATTGTTAAGTGGATAAGGGCTCTGCCAGTGCCTGAATTTGTATTCACAATAGAGGCCCTGTCCCAAATGATACACTAAGCCCTTGCTAACCTACTACAAAGACTGTCAGGTTGCAGTCCTTTGTGGTGTCCGCATCAGTGCAGGCTCTGCAAAAGGGCACTTCAAAAGTGCATAGCGACCACAAAGGGGGTGTTTGTAAACACATTTGAGCATTATAAAATGAGCAATGGGATATCCTACAATCTTGTGGACTCCACAGACAAGTGCAAGCAATGGCAATAGCAGGTCTGACTGCAGGTATACAAATACACATAAAGTGCACCACTTGGAATACGGCCATAGATTGATGTCAAAAGGAACTAGAAAGTGGAATGAGACACCCACTGAGTTATTTCAAATCTCAGATCTCTGGATAATTTTTTTTTTCTTGTATAAGCCTTTTTATGTCCACTCCCATGAGAGAATGGTAACCAAGACACAACTGATGTTTTAAAAGCTTTGTCTCTGGGTAGGCTTTGCCATTGTCGTTGGACATGAATGGGAACTCTTGGATATCACCCCTGTGGAGGGATTAAAGGCAGCAGGGAGTTACACTCACTCAAGTCAGTGCTTAATAACTGCACTCTAAGGGTTTTGTTTTGAATCACTTGAGGCTTTTTGAGTGGTGGACTGTGTATGTATTTGTGTGCTTCAAGACCAGGGTGAGAGAGGTGTTTATAGCCTAGCAGGCAGAAAGGGATCTGGCTTTAGCCACAATAGTGTCAGTAAAGAGGACTACAGCCGACAGAAGTGGCCTTGATTGGCCTCCCAGGGAAACTGAGAGTCTGATGGAGAAAGAGGAACTCTCTAAGGCTAAACTAAACTAAGGCTTTATTAATATTTTTTTCCAAAATTTGTATGGCGTATCTAACTCAAATCTGTTATCTAGTTGTAAATCTTGTTTGTAGTCTGTAGCTACAGCAATAAATTCAGATTTTATTAACCATATATGTGGTTTGAAACCTGATTAAATACAATTTTTGAAAACGTGTTTCTGTGTTAAATGTCAAATTGAATATTGGGTTTCAGGTATATATATGTGTGTGTGTGTGTGTGTGTGTGTGTGTGTGTGTGTGTGTGTGTGTGTGTGTGTGTGTGTGTGTGTGTGTGTGTGTGTGTGTGTAAGGAATAATTGAGGAAGGCCTGTTGAATTGTTGAAAAATAATGCACACCCAAAGTGGAAATGTTGTCACAACGCGCAGCGGAGTGACCGTTGCACCTCAGGTGTGCATAATTTTTCCGCTTATACCATGGTTACCACACCTTAAGACATCGTTCTGGGTTTTATCTCAAGACATTTTCAGATTTCCATCCCTAAAACGCTCTTGTGAGTGGAACTACTTTCTTCCGCCACACATTCAGCATCTTCTTTTAATACAGTCGGAGCCTTCGTTGCTAATTCGAAAACGTCACATTAGAACTAGCAATGGATGCTTGTGCTAGCGAGAACTTACTGGAGTAACAAGTCGGTGCGTTTGTACATGTGTGTGTGAGTTTGCATTTGAGGGATCAAAGAGAGAAAATCAGAAAATGAGAGAGATCGCTTCTGGGATTACCTTTTTTGTTGCAGCTCTGGTCAGAAGTGACATTGTTTCAAAATTGCCAAGATGCGTGCCACCATATTCCCCTTATAAACCGTAACAACTTTTCATCCTCACTGAGATGCAGGAGTGCGCTGACATGGCAACTCTGTTTTTCTCTCACGAGTATGTTTGGGCCTTTAGTGTTTGCGTTACGTGTATAATGTGTGTGTGTGAGTGAGAGAGAGAGAGAGAGAGAGAGAGGGGTGGGGGAGCGTGAGGGTTTTTCAGATATCTCAGATAATAGTAGGAACTGCTGTATTGATCAAGTGTATCTTGCTTTAATACAGCTCAAGCCTTCGTTGCTAATTCAAAAACGTCATGTTAGAACCAGCAACGGAAGCTTGCACTGCTTCTCTCGCTCTTTCTCTTGCTATTGCTCTCTCTCTCTCAGTGTGTGTGTGTGCGTGCGAAACTGGTGGCTGGGGGGAGCGCGGTGTTTTACAGTACAGCTATGTGAGGCTGATTAGGGCGAAATATATTGAAACATTAAAAGTTATATCGGATAATATAAATTGTTGCATTGATCAAATCGCGGGGGTTTGGCTCTATCTATCTATATAGATCAGGGGTTGTGACTTGAGTCTCAGTGTGCGCACGTGCGCGTGTGTGTGAGAGAGAGAGCATTTGTAAGTGAACGAGGGAGCGCGAGGGCTCTTTTTAAACTAAATTGAAGTATATGTTGGATATTTTAGACAATGTTTTGACGTTCTTAACCAATTTACGTTAACCATTGTGTTTTAATTTGATATTTTGATGTGGTAGCCTGTAGGGCTCTGAAATAACTGAAATAATTTGGCGAAGTGATATGAACCGTTATGCGATCATGATCTGGATCTACTTCATAGAAGTGCGTTTCCTTGAAAAAAATTGCACGCCATAGAACGTCCATGAACCAATCAGAATCAAGCATTCATCAGAACCGTGGTATAAATATATTTATACTACAGGGCTGTTGAATGCTTGATTCTGATTGGTTGAGAACGTTCTAAGGTGTGCAATTATTTTCAGGGAAACGCACGGCTAAAGTAGTTCCAGGCAGGTCTTGACCGCATTACAGTTCCATATCACCGGCGTAATCAACTGTAATAGCGGAAAATAGGATACAATTCATAACAAGAAGTGACAGCGACAAATCCACTTCAACTTCAAGAGGATTTGTCACCAGACACAGCAGCCCAATACGTCGTTGGATGATTTGAATTCTGTCAGCCCAATGCGCTTGATCTGCCATTTTCGATGTCTGACTTCACCATCAATGGAAGCGTGCAGTTTAATTTTAATAAATAAATTCGTTCGAATTAACGAATGAATTATAACGTATGAATTAATAAATAAATTAAATAATATGACACACATGATTTTCTGTCTCATTATTGCAACCTCTGTCTCTCTAATAACTACACTAATAACTGCATTAGTCTGCTGTCAGTGGCTCAAACCTCCGTTACTAACTCTAAAATGGCGTTTTGGAATTAGCAACGGAGGCATGGGATTAGATGCGTAAGAAATTAGTCCTAAATACAAGAGCGTTTTAATGACAAAAACTTGACAAGCGTCTAGAATCACATCATCTGAACAATGTTTCGAGGTGTGGTAACTGTAGTATAAGCGGAATAATTGACTCGGGCGTTGAATTATTAGAAAAATAATGCACACCGGTGTAACGGCCACTCCGCTTCGCGTCGTGACCGCATTACCACCCCGGGTGTGCATTTTTTTTCTAATAATTCAACGGCCCGTCGTCAATTATTCCTTACTTATATAATACAAGATGCACCATGACTAAATTCATACACAAATTCCAGTATTGCCTACAGCTGCCTGAATTCACTAATTTAAACTCAAATGTTGCAACCACTATGTAATGAATGATGAATGAGTCAGACCAGAGTCTTTCTAGCAAGTCAGTGCACAGTCATAACAGTTCAGCTCCTATCTGTTTGTATAGGGGAACACCGAAATCTCAAAAACGGTTAGTTAAGATTACGATCTAAGCACATATTTCAAATCAGCAGTAAAATTTGTCAATGCTTGTATCATAAATTGTGCTTCTTTACCTCAGATTACGCTAAAAAACAAAATTTTCCTGGCTTGTATAGCTAATGCGCATGCGCGTTCCCGAGTTGATTGACAGGTGATATCTGTATCTAAAAGGTGATTGGCTCTTTTACCTGCAAGGTGGGACTTCCTCAAGTTTTGGGCCATGTGAAGAGCTCTGACTCCTGTATGTTCTCTTGTGGTTCTGTAGTCTCTTGAATGCTGACATGCAGAGCTGGAGCCCAGGATCATCAGTATTGGTGTGCTCTCTTCTCGGTGAATGTCAGCATGAGCTTTTTATGTGCACCTGAGTCAGTTTGATGTTCATTTTGGTTAATTTGATTTTGGTATGTTTGGTTTCGTAGTGTGAAAACTTTTTGCCCAAGGAACCACGGTTGCATAGTTCATGTAGAGTCGACTCCACTATGGTGCTATTTGCAGAAGAGAACTACTATCGATGACTTGTGATTTGCCCATTATAATATATTGAGTTGCTCATTTCTGCTTATCTCTAGTGGTGGAGATCTTAATTATTTCCGTTACATGAATCTCGTCATTTGAATCTGTTCAACAAAAAAAATCGTTCAGATTTGTTCATTGACAACAAATGACATGTCACAGATCCTCTCATTCAGCCAGTCTGCAGATCCGTTGATTCGTTCATTTAATTTGTGAACGAGTGTACCAGTACATTCAGTTCATTCATGAATGAGATGTCTCGTCTCGTTCACACTCAAATGTTCATCTTCAGTGTACTATTCGTGATGTGGGTTAAAACAATGACATGCTCCATCACAGTCTGTACTCGAATGCTATTGGCTCATGCTAAAATTAGTCCTTACATGTATGAAAAGCTACCAAAGCAGCGTTGTGCTTTAAACTAGCTCATTGGCCTCAAAAGGGAAAGACGATTGTGAACGAGAAATCCATATGTGTATGGAGGTGAACAAGAATAATTTGTTCACTTAAAAGATTCGTTCATGAAGAAAACATCACTACTTATCTCCAAAGAAATTGCCTTTAAATTACAAGTTGCATGCATGTGCTGTTCTGTGCATGTTAAGCTTTGGCAGTAAAACCAAAGGCCAAGAGACAAAAATGTGAGTAAAAAGTTAAATAAACAATGCTTTCCCATTTAAATAGTACAGTATGAAAACATATCTGCGGGTCAAGGGTGAGGGAGAAATCTAACTTGTGTTCAGACCAAGCAGTCAAACCAAGTTATAAAACAGCCTAAGAGTGAAAGAGATTGACATTCTTGTAAAAATGTGACTTTTTTCTTAAAAGGATTAGAGCTGGACTTTTCACAACGAAAGGGATAGTTCACCCAAAAATAGAAATTCTCTCATCGTTTACTCACCTTCCTACCATCACAGATGTTTAGCTTTCTTCTGCAGAACACAAATAAAGACTTTTATAAGAATATCTCAGCTCTGTTGGTCCTTGTAAGTGAATGGTGGCCAGACCTTTGAATCATATAAAGGCAGTATAAAAGTAGTCCATATCAGTCCAGTGGTTAAATATACATGTTCAGAAGCAATATTATGGTGTTGGTGAGAAACGGGTCAATATTTAAGTATTTTTTACTCTAAATCTCCATTTTCACAATATTTCCCATTCTGAATGTGAAGGTTACTTTTATGCTGCCTTAATGTGATTTTGAGCTTCAAAATGTCTGGTCACAATTCACTTGTATTGTTACTGCATTAAGAGCTGAGATATTCTTCTAAAAATCTTCATCTGTGTTCTACAGAAGTGTTACAAACCAACTGGCTCAAGACAGAGTAACATGAAGGAGAGGCCACATGAGGATAAGATTTAAACAAAAAGTATTATTTATTTTAAAGTCGAAAGTAACAATTAAAAATAGGTAGCTCTACTAAGAATAGAAAATGAATAGAAAAACAAAGAAAATAAAGAAAAATAAATTGAAAAAAATCAAGGTGCTGGTGAGGGGATCACTTTTGTCTGTTTGAATGGTTTATAGCAACTTGGATTTTTAATACAGATCTCAACTCATGTGCGGTCACAAATCTGCATAATCACCTATTTTACATGTTTTTGAACCTGTCATCTAGACCGATTTTAGAGCCAGAACAACCTGTTTTTGACTGGAATATATGCTACTATTTAAAGATTCAGCATATACAACCCTTACAAAAAGTACTGTGGTAGTGCTTTGGTACAGATGGTTTTACAGATGGAATTTCGAGATATACCATGCTTCTGTATGATTACCATATGCCAAAAACCACAATGTCATACTTATACTATATGGTGCTTTTTTGTTAGTGTAGTTTACCATCCACACAACAAAGTGCTGTGAATTTAAATTGTGACCCTTATATAGTGCACTTCATCTCCTGTGCCAGTTCCTGTACTCTGCAGACTTCAGCTGTGTTGTGTTTGGAAGACAGAGGGCGTTCTGGCTGCTGGTTGGTGGAAGGCTGTTAAGCAGAGCAGTCATGGATCAGAGCAGGTCAGAATGATGTGTCCCAGCAGATGACTGGCGTAAGACAAGGAGTCAAGGGACTCTGGGGCTTCTGTTCTCTCTTGATCTCGTCCTCCTTCACTGTCGCTGTCCCTCTCAACTCAACCCTCTCTCAACTGACAGTAAAGGTCAGGGCCTCCTCATCCTGTCTGTCTCTCTCTCGCTCTCTCTCTCTCTCTCTCTCTCTCTCTTTCGTCTTGACTCCACTGACAGGTCTTCCTGTGGGAACACATCTGGGCTAATCTCACTGACACAACGCTAATAATTAATATTTCATTAGTGTTTTATGCTGGTTCTTAATGTTACCCATGCATTTCTCCTGACTCAGAGTACCAGTGTTGGGGAAGCACTTTGAAAACTGTAGCTTGTTAAGGTATAAGTTAAAGTGGTCTAACTACAATTAAGCTGCTCTTCTGAAAATAAAAAAATAGACACTTTACACTACAAACTAGGGAAGGGCAATTCGATCAAAAATAATTTATATTTACAATACTGATGTTCAATTTAGAGGATCGATCATCACATAAATAAATCGATTCTGAAGTTTTTTTTCTTCTTTGAACTAGTGATTTTATTCTTTATCACTAAAATGAATGTGTACCATAAGCTTCAAAGTAAAATTATATTTGCAAATATTGTAGTTGCCTATGATAGGAATTAGTTCTCCTTCTGCTCATCTTAATGGGCAGAACGCTGCTTAGTCACAGTTCAAACAAGAGGGAGCTGTGCTTTGCTGAGGTAATGACAGAAAAACTAAGAAACGGCATCTGGAATTAATTCACACCAAATAACTGTGAATATAAATGTGACATTTATTATAATGGGTCTGTGTAATGTTTGTAATAATGTTATTATTTAAATTAAAATGTTTTAATATATTCATAATTTTCTGTAATGGTTGAAAATGAAAGATAAATTAAAAAAGAAGTCTTATAATTTTCTGGTTAGGCCTATGAAATTATTTTTCATATATATTTTTTTATAGATATCAAAATTGCTTTTTATATAATATTTTTAAATTACCCATTTAATTTACAAAAAACAAAAACATATTTAATAGAGGTACAGGTATTGTTACTGGCTTATAGTACTTTGTATCAAATCGAAAAGAAAATAAGTGATATCGCCCATCCCTACTGCAAGCTACTTAGCTACATTGAAGCTATTTAAAGGGCCAATATCTTTTAAAATATAAAAAAATTATATAAATCTATATTAATTATATATATATTCATTAAAAAAAAGTGACAACTTTAAACTTGAACAGATACATTTACACTAAATAAAAAATAAAAAACACTAGAATATGACCAAGTCAAAAACATAGCGATGAACAGAAGTGTTTAACTATGCTTCGATAAAAATAAAAATAAAAAAGATGCAAAATGCTGCACAGGGACTTCTGCACAGAAACTCGAAGTCAGTTAACCGTTGAATTTTTTTAACTGATTAATTTGAATGAACCATCCACACAAACCAATTCACTTAAATGTACTTCCCAATAATTTGTATGAGATGCGGACTGCTTTGAGAGCATGTTTGATTACTATCTCAGTTCCAGAAGAATTGAACAGAAATAGCAGTGTAGCATTTTACATGGTATACTTCAACTAAGCTAGTGTAACACTACAGAGGAATGCAGATAAAACTGAAGTGTGGAATTTCTGTGTCACTGTTTTCAAACAGCTTTCCAAATACGCCCCCATCTACTGTGAGAAAACAAACAGATAATCCCTCCACCAACTCACGCCATTGGTTGAGTTAATATTGGTGTTTTGAGCTGGACACTTCAGCTTTCAGTTAGTAGCATCGCTTCTTTTGGTTCAAAAGCCAAACAGGTTGCACATGTTTACCACCATCAATTCTATCAATTTAGAAGTCCCTCTACTCTTCTCCAGAACGGAACACTATTTTAGACACTCACGTAAAGCTCTGGAGTACTTAGCAAATAGCAATTCAATTCAACAACTCGAGTCTCCTAACATTATTTGTTCAGCCTGAGGGCCTAAGATAATTACAAATTTTCCACTGATTTGTACTGTAAACCACTTGGATGTAATCCTGTCTACATCCCCCTACTGTGAAAATACCTGCTCGAGTCCCCCCACCTCCAATCCATCCTTTGCTTCTGAGACTTGGACTCCTTGGAACGTTCATGAACAGATAGCTCTGCAATTCGAGAGAGCAACAGAGAGCAGAGAGGCTATGGATTAGATGAGACGGCAGGCGACAGTGTTGTAAGTAGAGCGTGTCTAGCAGGTGATTATATAAAACGGAGACATTGGGGGTTTTAATAATACATTAGCCTATCTGATTCTCCTGCCATGCAACGAAAAGCCTACGTTTCCCACATTCTCTGCAGACCCTCGTTTCCTAGAAACTCAAACAGAAGAAGGGGAGTCACAGAACTCAATGCAGTTTTTATTGAGAAGAAAAGGGAGTTACCCATGCTTTATTTTAGGGAAGGACCTCAATTAAGTTCTCTATGACGGGATAAGACTGAAAGGGCCAGCAGAGAGCCATGCTGACTGGCTATAATCCTGCATGCCTATATAACTAAGCTTTCCCTAAAGCTTAAAATTCTGTCATCATTTAGTCACTCTCATGTTCCTTATTACTTTTTTCCTTCATTCAAACACAAAATGAGATGTTAGGCAGAATTTTGGCTTCTGTCACCATTAAATTTCATTGCATGGAAAAAAAAGATACAATGAAAGTGATTGGTGACTGTCACTACAATTCTGCCTTACATCAAATTTGGTGTTCCACAGAATACAGCAAGTCATATGGAACAACATTAGTGACTATTTGATGGAAGAATCCATTTTTTTGGTGAACTATTTCTTTATGACAGATCAAGTGAAATCTATCATTACAAATTGAGAAGGTTCACTTATGAAGTTGTACACAGTGTTCTCTTATGAAATGTCAGAGGGGAGAATGTTCCATTTTTGTTTTAGCTAGTCTTTGGTTGGGTATTTTTAGCTATAGAATGATGTGATTTGGTGCTGTGGATGGGATGAGATATCAGGGTGGATTTGGGACATGGGTGGGCAACCTGGGGAGAGAGAAGGACATTTGTCTGAATCAGTGTCCTGCCCACACCTAGCCCCAGCCTGGTGTCCCCGCTGCGCACTGTCCCATCCTGGTGTGATTTTTGCTGTCCTCTGCTCATTGTGGGACTTTGTGATGGAGGAGGCTGGGGGCTTTGGGTCACACCTACATCACTAAAGAACTTTTGACTCTCTAGCTTTGATCTAATGGCTTTAGTGTGGCTACACTGTGCGTATAGAGACACATACACTCCCAAAGCATCTGCATTCCGACACACACTGCTGAGTATGTGCACAATAAATTGCACACCTACAGACAATCACTAGCACACACTCAATCACACACTCACACAGTCTGTCGGCCTACCTCCACCCCCCACTAACCATGAGATTTTTTAACCATGAGTTTTATTAAGCAAAAATGTCCAATGTTTGATCAAAACATTGGTGTATCTCTAATGTATGCTGCTTAGATACAGCTTCTGTGTCAAAAATTACTTACTTAATCTAACCATAATATCATTGGCTCATACCACCTTATTCTACAATTAATTTCATTTGGCTGTGTCTTTGTGCACTAAAGCTGGCATATGAAGACAGAAAGAGTCAAAGGGCATTTGCTTCTTTAGCAGTGACTTTCTCTATTTATCTTCCCCATCTTTTGGTCCAAACTCTGTAATCTGCATAAAGATGTCAGTATCGGTTGAGGGCTTTTTTTCTGTTCCGTTAGAGGCAGAACGTTACTGGACAGATAGATAATCTCTCAGAAGTCCTGTTTGTTCTTCAGGTTTGCCCCACAACAAACATCTTCCTGATCAAAGCACTATGAAAGGACTTACCACTTCAAACGAGGACCTCTTTCCGCCCCATTCCGCCCGATCTGCCAATCGTCATGGCAACGCTATAATCTCAGAATCCACGCCCTCCTTCCATGCCTGCCATCTCAGGTAACCAGGAGAATTAGAATGTGATGAAGTTTCTCATTTTGTAGGATACATTATTTTACTGCATTGACTTTAGAGGAAAGTTGTGTAACACTAACAAATGATGAATTGCAAAATGTCACTCAGTATGTTTTGATATGTAACCCCCAGTTTTAATTGAGCTATAGCAGGGTTTTATGTAGTAAATCTACAGTAATAATCTGTCTTTCCAAATATACAGTACATGACACAATGTGAATTGTTCAGTCCAAAAACAAATACATTTTTCAAAACTGCGTGTTTTTATTGTTGCAGGAAAATGAGTAACTGGCATTTGTAATTTACATTTACATTTATGCATTTGGCAGACGCTTTTATCCAAAGCGACTTACAGTGCAATTATTACAGGGACAGTCCCTCCAGAGCAACCTGGAGTTAAGTGCCTTGCTCAAGGACACAATGGTGGTGACTGTGGGGTTAGAACCTGTTACCTTCTGATTAACAGCCCTGTGCTTTAGCCACTACGCCACCACCACTCCACTAATTGAGCATGTCCGTTGCAATGTCCAAAATAATTTTGCATGCTGAAGCCTAGTCCATGCCTTAAAATACAAGTTGCACGTCACCTCTTTTTGCACCATGCATTTTAAGTCTAGGCCTTCAGTGCAATTCATGCCATTAAGAAAACACAGTTTCACAATGAATAAGACACTGTATGCCATATCATATATTATGTCACAGCCAACTAAAAATCCCAATTGAAATTTTAAAAACACGTCCACGTACGAAAGCCAGAACCAAAGAGGTCTAATACCAAGAAAAAGCTCTAAAAATATTTGCAATTTAAATTTTGCTTTTGTTTCGTAGGGGTACAGTTACTTTTCAAAACTTGATCCAATGCTGGATGCTCAAGCAGCCTAATTTACACTTAGAAAAATCCTGATGTTGCTGTAACAATGCAAAAAGCACTTACCAATTTACTTGAAGTGAAAATAAGTCCTCCTTTACTGTTTAATTAATCGCACGATCATGCAGAACATCTTAAATCCATAAGTATCTCTTTCTCAACAGCAATACCAGCAGCGATTACAGCCGAGTTGTCAGCAAGATCTCGTGCTCTTTGCTGTCAAATTACGTACATCAAATAAAGCGTGATTGTGTCACTCAAGGCCAGCTAGAAGGTCTCGACCAGGACATATCCTAAAGACCACACCCACAAGAACAAATAAATCAGGCTGATTGGCTGATGAATCTGACATTCTGACTTTAGATGCCTATTCACTTACACTGTTGAGGGATTCAGTGAAAATTCTGAAGGCCTGACAGGGTGGAGCTGAGACTCATGCACTTCTTCGGCTAAGTAGTATGGCTTTGGGCATATGATTTGTGAAACAGTTGCGATTGAAAATACATAGGCAAAAAGGTCAATGAGAATAAAAAAGGAAAAAATATTTATTTATTAGGCATGTTATGCCAGCAGAAAAGGCTTTGCTGGCCCTGAGAAATCGCCACTGTGCAAAACACAGAGGCCAGTTGTTGTCCGAATAACATGGATACATTCTAGACGAAGCCCAGCAACAATCAAATTATCTAGGTCTGCTAGTCTGACTTTGCAATAAAGCATTTACACAACATTTCAAAAAGACAAATTATTGTTTATGTCCAACACAAATCGATCTTTTAAAATGCATGCAAACATACTGAATATGAACGAATGAAATGTACAACATACAATATCATGATTTAGACAGCCTCTACAACGTAAGCTATTATGTATATGTAGAAATGTAAAAATTTCAGTGAACGAACTGCAACTTTTGCGCTGGCTGAACATCAACTCACTGCATTTTGTCATAACAAACTGCTTTTAATATGCATATGTATGCTTTCACAAAATGGCAGCCCACTGTGTGTTGCTCCATATGGAATTGTATTGTCCTTAATGCATATTCATGGGAATGTGAGTGAGCAGCCGAGCTTTTTGAGAAAAAGTGTGATGAGCTATTAGCGTTTTCCCTGTGGGAGATGAACAACTCTTAAAACAAAATCCCAACCGTGCAATTATTCCAATGTGCGGGCAGACCAATGACATTACCGTTCCATAGACTCTTATTCTTATTAGGAGCTCATTTAAGATAAATCTTTGTGGTAAAATGACATGGAAGAAAGGAAGAAAATGCTCATATTCCATCTCTCACTGATATCTATTTTATTTTATCAGCACATTCAAAAATTTCGAGATTTTATGATTTGTGAAAGGAGTTATAGTCATTTTTCGATGTTAAAATACTTTCTCCGGTAAGTAAGCCATTTGTAGCATGATTAACCTTAAAAGTGTAAACAATATGCCTCTGTGGCATTTTTAAAGCATTGTTTTGTTTGTCTGAGCATTCAGACCAGCATGAACAGCAGCATTGGCTCAACCAATGGTGTGAGTTTGGGGCGAGGCTATCTGTTTGACCAGTTATGGTAGAAAAGGAGGATTTGGAGACGCTCATTATGGAAAAATGACTCTCTTCAGTTTCCTTTCCTGTTTTCATCTGATGCATTGACCTATGTAGATTTTATTCTGCTCACTGTTTATTCATCATAATTACTGCATGCCCCAGTTTTTACTTTTGCCCTAAAAAGAGGTGGCCGGGGTTGCTGTTGAACTCACTGATATGGCCTTTACAGTGACGCATTTGTATTGATGCAGATGGCATTTCAGACATTTGAGTGCTGTTAGAGGTGAGAATAAATGCTGAGGATGCAGTGACCGCCCATTCACATGCATATACGTTATAGGCCGATCTTCAGACTAAGCTGGTAAATATGCTCAGAGATAAGAGCAGATGTTTTCTACCAAGACAATAATTCAGAAATGTATGTCTGAATATTCAGATTAGTAGTTGAATGTTGAATGTTGAAACTTGAAACTGAAACATACAATATCAACAAATTGACAGCATCTAAAACATAAAGTTTTTTATGTATGAACAACTTTAGAGACGTATCAGTCTTTATAAATCTTCTGACGTCTGTTGGAACTAAAAATGTCTTAAACTTTACGAGAATACAATACTCAGACAAAATCACGGGATTCTCACGGGATCACGGGATTCTCATTTATCAGTAAATGGGGAAACATCATCTTACAAATAATTTTTTAATGGCAAATTTATCTTTATATGAACAACGATGTGACTACTAAAATTGGAGTCACTTGTATTCTTTGTATGCAGAGCATTCATGGCTTTTTTGAGTTACAGTGTATACTTTACGTACAAATAATGAGATCACCCTGCTTATTTAAAACAGTTTTATATCTGGTATAAGGATTTATTTTATTTTGCATCCCAGAATACCATACAGACTTGGAGTATTGCTGTTCATGTTAACATGTTCAGATAGATGTAGAGCTCTTTCCTTCAGGGCTTGTCTTTTGTAGTGCAGCTTCAAACCCTTTTGCTAGTTTTTCAGCCTTTAGGTTTAAAGAACTTTTGCTCAGAAGACCCCTCTGAGAGAAAAAAACACACCTCATAAGAGTTCTTTCCTTCCCTAATTCAAATTTTTCCTCAGAAGAAAGTCCCAACCTGCCAATAAAATATGAGCACGTCTCATCTTAGAAGAAGGTAGCTAGCTACATGTAAGCAAGAGGGAGCGAGAGAAATAAGATGAAGATTGTGTGTAATTGTGGCCAGTCAGGCCTGGTCAACATTCGACTCTATCAATCACCTCCCGGGCTAAATGTGACACAAGGGCTAAAATTGGATCCTCTTTCCACAAGCAAATCCCCTTCAATTAAGTGACATTTCATTAATCTGCATCAAAGTCAGGCTAACTGCATCCCACACAACTGTGGCTGCAGAAAGCCCTGGAGGCCGTTATTAAATTTGCTTGTATCATTGTAAAGGAAATGGCAAACACATTGGACTTAAAGGGCACCTGGCATCTGTCTCTTTAAAACCAAACTCAGCTAAATTAAAAGTGCACGGTTGGACATGCTAAGCACAAACTGTGTCTGTGCCCTTTACAACCACACTTGATCAATTCCTAATATGTCTAGCCAAACATTTTCCTTTGCCTTCAAGTAAATACTTACTGCCCTTTAACTTAAGGACTAAATGCCTGATATGAACCAAAATATGTTGCTGTCTTACAATTGATTTGCTCAGTATGTTTTTCTTTCTTTCTTTTTTTTTTTGTCAGTGCCACAATGAGGAAAATGTGCAACTATTTGTAGCAAATTTTAAAGACAACATGAAATGTCATTCTCAGGACACTTAAGTTCACTAATATGAGGTATGTTGTGGAAAACTATATCAGTAGAATATCAGTAGAAAATAAAGTAAAAAATAGAGTAAAAAAAAAAAAAAAACTTGTTCAAGGGATAGTTCACCCCAATATGAAAATGTTGTCATCATTTACTCAGCCCCAAATTGTTGCAAATCTTTATGAGATCTGTATGTTGAAGAGAGAGAGAGAGAGAGAGAGAGAGAGAGCAGCTTTGAATGGCTTGGCTCATCCGTATAAGTGAATGGGATTTTTCCGAATTTGATCATCTGCTGTGCGGAAACCATAAGTCTGATCAGTTAGAAAATATATAATATAAAACTTCAGAACAGCATGAAGTTCTGTAATGAGTTTGGTGGATGTAGCTTATAAACTGTTGGAGTTATTTGCCCTTCAAATGGACTTATCGAACTGAAATGAATTATCGTAATTACGAGTTCCGAGCACATGAATGACTGAGCAATGTCATACTTACAAGTGGGAAACTCGGAATTCTAGATAATACCCAAGTTTCCAAGATGGGAGTAGTCCTAAACTTTGAACATGGTGGAGGAGAATACGGTTTCTGTAGTGAATGACAGGTTTTTATAAATTTTTCTAAATACAGCTAATTGTTAGCGCTTACCATTTTTGTTATATTCATCAGCAACTATTTAATGAATGTTGTACATTTTAGCTTGTATTTGACCAAAATTCCATTATTGTCAGCAAGCTGAGTAATAATTTTTTATGGTGTCAAAATAAAATATGAAAAATATACTGTATGATGGAATGTTTTTTCCTACAACAAAGCACTTGAACGTGACATACTCATAATTACCACTTCAGAAATGGGAAGTAGCATAATTCCGATTGCACATGTAGGCATATTTTTTCTCTTGATAATTTGGGTCTCAGAATAATAATAATAATAATAATAATAATAATAAGCTTAAATAGTAGTCTCGGGACTTTCAGGGAACAAGGGTTACACATGTAACCCGAGACGTTCCCTTTACAAAAAGCTTCACTATGATGCTGCACTTTTGCTAAGCACTACGGGGAACGCAATACCCACGCCGCCGCACTGGGGCTGTCCGGACCCCTACGGTTGTGAAGTGTGCTCACAAAAATGCAGAGGTCTCAGACACGAGCTTGATGTCGACTCAAGGACGTAAGAGTCAGCAGTAGCAGAAACATCTAACCCATAAAGTTCGATGAACGTGTGCGGAAAGGACCAGCCTGCCACATCACAAACTTGTTCAGGCATGAGCCTGCCATAAAAACTGATGAATGTGCACGGAGAGGACCAACCTGCCGCGTCACAAACTTGTTCAGGCATGAGCTTGGGATGTCGACTCAAGGACGTACAGAGCCTGTAGATCCCCGATTCTCTTATGAGAGGTAATCGCCATAAGAAAAACCAGCTTGAGAGTCAGAAGTCTGTCAGACACTGACTCTAGAGGTTCAAAGGGGTCTCAACCAGACCCTCCAGGACTATTGCTAAGTCCCATGAGGGAGTTCTGGTCCTAACAGGAGGCCTCAGTCGCCTGGCTCTAAGAATGAAGCGAGTGAGTAGAGGGTGCCTCCCCAAAGGCACCCCGTCCATCAAGGCGTGGCAAGCCGAAATGGCGGCCACATAAACCCTGAGAGTAGCGGGGCATATGCCTGCTGACAGTTCTTCCTGCAGAAAGTCCAGAACTGAAACAATTTGGCAGTTAACTGGATCTGCACCATGTAAACTGCACCACTTTTTGAAGACCCCATTTATTGGTGTAGATTCTTCTGGTGGAGGAATCCTAGCACTAAGAATGGTCTCGATAACTTCAGGCGACAGCCCTGTGTCCCTCAGTTGGTACCCTTCAGGGGCCAAACATGAAGTTTCCACAATTCGGGCCGGGGATGAAATATCGTCCCCTGTGCCTGAGACAGAAGGTCCCTCCTGTCCGGAATCGCCCAAAGCGAGCCGTCGAGGAGAGATATCATCTCTGAGAACCAAATCCTGTTTGGCCAGCGAGCGCTATCAGTAAGAGGCAAGACCCTTGCTGGAAAACTCTGGCCAAGACTCCCGGGAGCAGAGAAACCAGGGGAAACGCATACAGACACATTCTGGGCCATGTATGCACCATCGCGTCCAGACCCAGGGGGGCTGGGTGACTCAGAGAGAAGTAGAGGGGACATTGCGCAGTCTCTTGAGAGGCAAAGAGGTCCACTTCTGCTCTGTAAAATCTCTCCCAAATTTGTTGTACTTCCTCGGGATGGAGTTTCCACTCGCCCCTCTGTATGTTTTGTCTGGACAGAAAATCTGCTCCCACATTTAGGCGTCCAGGGATATAAATTGCCCTGAGTGACAGGAGCTTGCCCTGGGCCCAAAGGAGAATCCGAAAAAAAAAAAAAACATGGTTACTACAATATTACATTAGTAAAACCATGGTTAAGTATTTATTTATTTAGTTACTTATTAACAACAATTACACACAAATTAATTTTAAGATGAATTTAGATTTTACTCCAGAAGCTGTTTCTCTGATTTTCTGTCATTACCACCGCAAGACACTGATCACTCTTGTTTGAAAGAGCATTGTGACGGCGCCAGTGCTTGTATGCTTGTGTCATCCAGCATGCATGTTAAGATGAACGAAAGAAGAAATTGTTCCCATCCTGCACAAATATTTGCTAATATGGCCTAATCATTTTTATTTCACTTTGAAGCTCATGATGTTTGTTCATGTTCATGGTAGCCTTATAATAATATCCCTAGTTTCATTTTTTTTTTATTTTTTAGAATCGTTATTTTTGTTTTAGGATTGATGTTTTTTAAACAACATCAGTATCAGAAGTATCAATACTTTAGGATCGATCCACCCATCACTAGCAGTGGCCTTTTAAGGTTGTAAAGACCTGATCATGTGTTATGATCACATTCAATTCAGTCGCAAGTAATTAGCAGACACTCTTATCAAAAACAACTGAATGAGATCACTTTATTAAATCTTTTATCAGCATGAAAGTGTGTGTGTGTGTGTGTTTTCCTATCCTGTCTTGTTCTGTTTATCGACATCTGAGATGACCATGTTGAGTTTGTGCCTCATCCTCAAGTGCTCGCTCGCTCCTGATTAGTTTGGAAAAAGGAGATCTGAAAGACCTTCTTCTCTCACTGCTTAATCAATAAACCACTGACAACCCAGTGAGTGAGAAAGCAGAGAAGAGGAGAAAGAGAAAGAGAGCTCTCAAGAAAATAGTTTGCCATCCACAATTGCCGCCCCAGGCTAAAAGCGAGTCATGTGTGTGAATATATTTTTAGAGAGTATAAGATCGAGATTGACAGAGTGAGTGAGGCTGTAAATTGAGTGTCAGGGATATCACTATGTAGTGAGAAAAGAAAGGAAAAAAGAAGGAAATAGGGCAAAAAAAAATCATGAGAGAAATTAAACCTCAGAGCTGTAACGGCGTAATAAAGTTGGGTGCACAGAGAGGTTCCCGGCTGGACTTTGTTGCTTTCCAAAATTGTATACAACTCTATGGGGGGAGGAAACTAATAACCTATATTTAAAAAAGCAGTCTGTCTTTCAATTGCATTTACTGTCCAAGCCTTTTCCGTGTGTACAAGTATTACTTGCTTCGTCCCAGCCAGAAACATGTTTCAGCACAGTGGCATCGAGCCCAACATGATCCATGTGACTTTTTGGAATTACAATGGTTTGTTATTGCATGCCTAAGGTTAGTTACATTTTACAGATATTAGAGGAAGAAACACATGAGGATTGTCGGTATGAGCCCTTTTCTGTTACAGGATGACCGCGCATTTGTGCAAAGAGCGAGGTCCATAAAGAATTGGTGTGGAAATGAAATGGTCACAAGCTCATATGGTTGTGGTGTTCAGGTGTCCACATACTTTTGGCCAAATAGTGTACCTTCATTCTATATCTTTCTCGCAGGTGTACTACACTGGCGGCCAAAAGTTTGGAATAATGTTTTGGCTGTTTTGGAAGGAAATTGGTTCTTTAATTCACCAAAGTGGCATTCAGCTGATTACAAAGTATAGTCAGGACTGATGTAAAAAAAAAAGAAAAAGCACCATCAAAAAGTTATTTTTGATCAAATCTAGACAGGCCCCATTTCCAGCAGCCATCACTCCAACACCTAATAATCATGCTAAATTGCTAATTTGGTACTAGAAAATCACTTGCCATTATATCAAACACAGTTGAAAGCTATTTGGTTCGTTAAATGATGCTTAACTTTGTCTTTGTGTTGTCACAGAATGCAACAGACTGGCGTGTCTTAAGGTCAATATTAGGTCAAAAATGGCAATATTAGGTCAAAAATGTCACCAAAGAAAAACAGCTTTCTCTAGAAACTCGTCAGTCAGTCAGTGTTTTGAGGAATGAAGGCTATATGATGCTTGAACCTGCCAAAAAACTGAAGATTTTATACAAAGGTGTACACTACAGTCTTCAAAGACAAAAGACAACTGGCTCTAACAAGGGCAGAAAGAGATGTGGAAGGCCTGATGTACAACTAAACAAGAGGATAAATACATCAGAGTCTCTAGTTTGAGAAATAGACACCTCACATGTCCTCCGCTGACAGCTTCATTGAATTCTACCCGCTCAACACAAGTTTCATGTACAACAGTAAAGTGAAGACTCAGGGCTGCAGCCCTTATGGGATGAATTGCAAAGAAAAATACTCTTTTGAAACAGAAAAACAAGAAGAAAGGGTTAGATTTGGCAAAGAAACACAGACATTGGACAACAGATAATTGGAAAAGAGTGTTATGGATCTTAACCCCATTGAGCATTAGTGGGATCAGCTAGACTGTAAGGTGTGTGAGAAGTCTATGGTAAGTGCTACAGGAAGCATGGGGTGAAATGTCACCTGAGAATCTAGAAAAACTGACAGCTAGATTTTATGATAATGTTATGATAATACATTGTGATCATTTGAATGCCACTTTGGTGATTAAAAGTACTAATTTCTTCCATAAGAGCAAAATCTGTATATTATTTCAAACCTTTGGTCACCAGTGAAGGTGTTGGCCAATAAAATGTTACTGAATCTCATTTTCGGTTTACCTTTGTGACTTCTCAATGCTTGTTTCGATCTAGGCCTGTTTCCACTGCAGCACCAGACTCCTTTCCATGGTAGCAGTGGTTGGCTGTCAGGTGGTAAGCAGTCCTTCTACTCCCTCTTATCCTCACCCCTCCAGTCCCCACTGTCACATACGGAGGGGTCGGCACAGCTGGGGGCATATCCCAAAGAAATCATCACTGCTTTTTTTAATCTCATCTGTAACTTGTCCTTTCAAGCAAGGCAGCCATAAAGTTCAGTCTTGCATTCTTCAAAAAACCCTATTATTGCCTTTCTCTGATTCCCTGTTGTTTGGCCCGGAGACCAGCATCTATTCTTTCTTCTCTCACCACCTTTTTTCTGTTTTGAAGGGGAGGAGGCAGGAGTTGGGGCGAGTGGAGGGAGACTATGACCAATGCTGCCAAATCGAGGGCAAGCACTTTGGCAAAAAGTATTTGAGCATGACAGATTTCTCCCTCTCTATCTCTCTCTCTAACGCTCTCTCTTTCTTTCTCTGTCTGTCTCTCTTTCCTTCTTGTTATTCCCCTAAATATCACGAAGCAGCTCAATGTTTTCTGTTTTCTTTCTGTTTTTAAGTCACAATTTCACATGGTTTGTCATCTGTGAATTTGTGTGGTATCAATATTATGTTTCAAATGCTGTCGATTGAACTCAACTTGTATTGAAAACAGAATAGGAATTTAAAGTAAACCCTTGGTAAATCTATGGTGTTACAGTGGTACATATCTAATCTAATGCAGTGACATTCATATATTTTAAAGTGTTGCTTATGCAAGCACTTTTTGGGGACAATGTACTGTAGATCTCTCTTTCTCTTTGTGTGAATGACTAATTCTAAATGTCCCCTGCAGGTCAATCTTGCCGTATTAACTTAATTAGTAGCTGTTTTGGTTGCACAAATCGTCACCAGTTCTTTGTTTGAGCCACAACAAGCAACGACCACCCACTAAATGATTATTTTTCTTTCTCTTGCTTCCTTATTCTCTCTCTTTGTCCCTTTCTCGCCTCTCAGCTGACACCTCCTCCACCTCTCTCAACCTCAATTGTTGTGAAATTGTCGAGAACAGAGATCTCTCCATTTCACAGAGATGAGCGCGGGTGAAGGGGGGTTCTTAATTGCAGTAAATCGATCTCTAATCACCCTGCGCTCTGTGCTTTTATCCCTACGGACCATCTACAGGGCTTAAGAGGGTTCAGAGTTGTAGTTACATGCTGAGTTTTAGAGGATGTCTCTGTCTTTCTCCCTCTCTCTTCAGCTCTGTCTGATACCATTGTCATAACATGCCATTGTAATCCTCTAGAGTCACTTCTTACATTGCCTTGTGGAAACCAAAATCTCTTGGGTTCTTGATTGCTCACTTCAGTCTCCGCATACAGACTCTGGCTCATGTGGGTTGTTGACCGGGATGCACACTTTCTTTCTCTTTCTCCTTTGGTCTGACCCGTGTTATTCCCTTGCTCTTGCTCAAATGTGGTCCTTTCACGGTCCAGCTTTGTTCCTGGCCTAAATCTGCCCCACTGCTGGAGATAAATGCAGGAAAAGGCATCTTAAAGAAAAACATGGATGTATTCAAAGGGTTTCTTTGAGAGAGGCAGCGTTTAAATAGAATCAAATATCAGATTGAAGAGGTAGTCTGAAGCTTTAAGGTGAAAAAGTATTATGGAGGAGCCCAGTGGCGTAAAATGGTTTATGACCTTGTGGATATAGAGCAGATTTGAGAGGACAGGCTCTGTGTACTGCCGGTTCTGCTTCCACCTGACCTGTACACACTATTTCTTTTAAAGCCATGTCCTTGAGGAATAGAGTGAGACGGGAGCGAGAAAAAGAGAAGTTGATGACTATACGGCTCCAGCACCCTGTACAGAAGCATGCGCCCTGTTAAAATATAACACTACTGACAATTTACAGCTAGTCCGTGTCGTCTGATATGACGCACACACAGGAAAGCGTATCATGCTGCATACTGCTGCAAACTGATGCTAATTCACTCCAGCGTGAAGGTGCTGTGGTGGTGTTCAAAATAGCTGAATGCTTTTGGAGGGAGAAAGCCCAACTGGCTGTGTGGGAGGGGGTGAACGTTGAGGGGGAACTATAGATGCTGGTATCAAACCAGAGCTGAGTACCCATCTCACTACCATTGAAACAGAACCACACTTCTTTAGCAGCCATGCAAGTATTGCTTCAGCATCATGATGGGATTAGATGGTAATACCATGGTACTGAATGTTTATCATATTAATTTATCATTATTTATACTTTACTCCAAAGTACACTGTTGTACTATGGTATTGCCATGGTACTTGTTGGTACTTTCTGTTAGACACAAATAGGAGCATAAATGTAAGTCCAAAACCAATGGTATTTTCATGGTAATTTTTCATACTTTTTGCCAGTGTAAACAAAAATGTGCACATATAGTATGGTGCACACACAAAATACATGGTATTACCATGGTCCTTTTTGCTACTTTTTTGTTAAGTGTTGAAAGAAAATGTAAGCATATTTCCAAAAAACTTGGTATTATTATGCTACATTCCAAAAAACATGATATTACTATGGATAAGACTAGGGACAATCATGGTATTATTATTATTATTATTGTAATTATACTTTAGTGAAGTAACAATTATGATAATATATTTATGTCCATAAAAACATGGTATAAATATGGTGCACATACAACTAAACATGATATTATCATGGTACATCCCCTAAAAAGGATGATATACCTATTGTACATGTCCAAAAAACATGGTATTATCATGGCACATATATGGTATTACTATGGTACTTTTTGTTAATATAGAAACAAAAATAACATATGTCCAAAATCATGGTATTTCTATTGTACATGTCCAAAAAAACACAGCATTACCACAGTACCATGTCCAAAAACCATTAGAAAATGAAGGTATTGGTTTTGTATCTTGTTGTTAGTGCAGATCAAAATATGTGCAATGTATATGTTCCTACATCTCATTATACTAATAATGAGTAAAAACTAGTAATGAATGGATGTTCTGTGGTTATTGAGTAGCAGAACTGGAGTCAGTCGTCTGACCCAACAGAAAGGACACTGTCTCTCAGCAGAAATAAATGCAGGCTGTCATATTTGAGTAATCTATCTTGGGCCATGTTATAAAACTTACTCGGCATGTCTTGAACAGAGTGAATCTGCCATTTCTGCTGAATTTGATCTGCTCAGGTTCCAGCTCTTTTATAGATCTCAGGTAATTGTGTTACTTCAGGGCCCTTCTCATGTCTTATCAGCTTGCATTAAAAGTGGCACGTCGACCACAGGAGAAAAGCTGAACTGCATAACCTTCAAAATCCATTCGAATTTTCACTCCTTGTCAAAAAAACGTCTCTTTTGATGGCATTTACATATTTATCACACCTGATCATAATACACTTGTGTTTAATTTTTTATTTCCTCGCATTGGGCGGTAATATGGAATGTGCTGAGGTGGCTGTCTCAGCTATGGTTGTCAACATAAAATTTTCCCTCTGCCTTTCATTTCTTTTCTAATGGAAGTGGTCTGCAGTAGCAGGAGCCGAAGAGGGCTGTTGACCTTTTGTATGATTTGGATCGGTGGGATCTTCTGCAAGATGAGGTATTCCCAGTGCTATCAGGCCAACAGCACCATTAAAGTAGAGATATAGAGCAAGCCAGTAGAGTCCCTTTAAAGTAGTCAGTTTATTACTGGTGCTTTACAGTCTAATTGGGATGTGTCTTCTCTATAGGAAAGCAGTTGTTTATGTCCCACCCGGTTCTTATAGGTGAGAGAGAGAGAGAGAGAGAGAGAGAGAGAGAGAGGTTATGATATCGGTCAAGGTAAAATACATACATTAAGACATCAGGATGCCTGATGGATGTTGAAGGAAATCAGAGTGTAAGGAAATCACTGATGCAGCAAAACAGAGAGAGAGAAAACGTATCTGATTATTTAAGCTTATTTGTCTTGTTTCGTAAGAGCTTTTATTTTTCAGCCTTTGTAGGGTGGTAGATGGTAAATGGTTAGGTGTTTTGAGATGTTATGGAGTCTGTTGTTGATCTTTAGCACCACCTGCAGGTCAGAAGATGCCAGTGTTGTAAGGGTCCAAAATTAACTTTTTGCCACACCTGCTAATGATGAGAGAGAATTTACAATTAACACTTTTTACATACCATGACATTATTTTCTTGTATTTTGCATCCTCATGGCCTATAGCTGTTTTTACTGTTAGTGGCAAATTCATGTAATTTTGTGTGCAAAGCATCACATATCAGCCAGTCTGACACAAATATGTGTCAACACAGTGATTTTGTTACTAATACAGCCGTTTTGGTGGTTTAATTTATGGAAAATTCCACATTGTGACCCATATGGAGTTTCTGGAGGGAAAATAAACTTTAGGCATCCTAGATAAACTTATGATAGCGATTTATCCTAAAAGGTGAAAGTCGTTACAAAACCTGTGAGTCGTGACAAATGGATGGTCGTTGATTTGAATCGCTTACGTTAGTTATATCAGTGAGGGCCTGTCTGTCATTTTTACTGTACTATTTAATTACGTTGCAGTTTGTCGCTTGTTAAGTGCTAATTCTAGACAGTGTTAGTTGTTGAGAGAAAGAGAAAAAGGGCGAGAGAGAGAGAGAGAGAGCGCGCTCGCATGCGCGAGCTCATGCAGCATTTCTAGCACGAGCAGCTCAACATAAAGATAAACGTTTGCTCTCTGCTAAGCTGCGAGCCCTCTGGAAAACACTGATAAAAACACTGACGCAAATTAACATTAAAAATACATCTTACAGAGTATTCATTCTGAAAATAACCGTATGGAATAGCTGCAAGTGACTTGAAATGAAGCGTTTCTAAGCTGTTAGTTTTAATGGGGGTGGGCTCTCTATAGGCTAGGCACAACAAACACATGACATCGCCCCATCTGTCCTTAATGTCTTGGGGCATTTCAGACCAAACATTGTTGCACAAGCTAGCTAGACGCAGAGCAATGAAAGATACAGAATGCAGGTGTCTGGAGATGCATTTTTTACCATCTAAAAAACACGAAAAAGAAAAAAAACACCAGCTCGTGTTTAAAAACAATTGAAAAACAGTGCAGACAAATGCAAAATCGACTTCCGTATGAATGGACCCTAGGTATTGTGTTTGCCTGCTACATTTTTTGTGCCCAATGCTCCATTATTTTACATCCGTTGACATGTTGCGGTGGGTCAGGCTCAAGGTGGGATTTATAACTGATGGACCCTCACACCCCTGAGAGTGCCTGGTGAAACGCAAGCACTCACATTTACAATAAACGCCAGAGCCTTTCCACTGAGACTTGTGAATGGCAAAGCCATTCATCTCTGTGAAGGACAGAGAGAGCGAGAGAAAGAGAGTCAGTAAGGGGAATTTTCCCTTAAAATTCAACTAATGTTTTATGATTGCAGCCCATGCTCAAGTATTTTCAGCCACCTAGGAAGCCGATTAGAATATACTGTATATGGGTGAATGTGTGAATGTTGCATAGTGGCAATCAGCATTTCCTGCTGCTCAGCACAAACCCAGATGAGATCAATAAGATATTAGGCTTATGTACATAGCAATGAGCTCAATGATCACTGGAGTCGTTTAGGACACAGCGAGAAAGGCCGTGATATATTATTGGCCAGCCATTCAAAACAAGCCAATCCCATGGGAGGGCTGTGTGTGTGTGTGCACACATCCATGTGGTAACAGTTGCTTTACATGACAGATAATCATCTGTTCAGTGTGGTGTGGTTTCCTGCTACACCCGGTGCAGTGACTCCTTTGAAAGGATTGAAGTTACCTTACAAAAATGTAGCAGGGCAGCCGTGTTTCTCACCAAAACTGCTGTTGTTATGACTGTAAAATCTTAAAAATCCATACGTGACCTCCTTCATACACTGCTTTCAGAATCTTTGTCATGTTGTTTAAAGTTGATGTGTGTAATTTTGTTCTTATCACAGGAGTGTACCAGGACTGAAGACTAGTGTTTTTATTATTTCTTTTTGTGATGACAGTGGTGACGAATGCCAAGTTACCACAGTTTAATCATAGTAGCAATAGCTATGGTTATTGTACATTTGTGTATGTGTAGTCCCTCTTGCTCCTGGTAAAAGTCACCTCTGAGAATCTGGATTGACAGGTTTACTTGAACTGCTTTAAGAGAGAAAATGCCAGAGTGATCTGAGGCCTGGTGGCTGGATTGAGTTTTTTCCCCCCACAGGACAGTTCTAATCATTTCTCTTCAGTATTCACAATCCTTACAGACCTTAGGATGGCCCCTTGGGAGCCTGAGTCACCACAGACATAATGTATTGGGCCATGCTTGTCTTTACAGCTAGTGATGGATGGATATAATATTCAAGGAGTCTGTTGAATAATGCATATGGATATTTTAATGTTTCATTTGTGGTCAAGTCTGGAAGTGAGGAGGATATATTTGTGGATCAACCTGTTTTCTGCTATCCCTCAGACTGCTGATGCATCAACATGGGTGTGCATCACGGCTCACTGTGTCTTATTAATTCTATAGATATTCCCCTGACACAAACACACACCCATTTTCTTATAGACAAACCACGATATGTCTTCTCGTGTCCATTTTTCATCATGAAGCATTATTCCTGCATGGAATAGTATCATCCATATTAGTTGAAAGACAAATTGGATAGTATTTTTAGGGTATCAGTGGTGAATGACAAGGCTGTCCTTAAAAACAGCATACATGTTATCTACATTTATGCTAATGGAAGAGATAACATTTTATATTGTGTGCTTGTGTATCCATTATGTGATTTCCTTGCCTGGATTCAAAAAAGTTATTTCTGACGTACCTGTACGGACAACCAAATGCACAGCTGATAAGAAAGAAAGAAAACTTTGAGGCTGAATTAATTCCCCAGTGTACTGTAGCATCCCGCCTTGAGAAACAGAATGCTCTGAGACTAAAATGTGCTCGCCGTTCTGCCTGGAAGCATAGGAGACATTTTAAAGCGTAGCTTTTGTTGGCAGTCATTTCGCATTCATCCAGTCCTTTTTTTCATTAAATTGAATGGTATTCCCCATTTCATTCACAACTGGCATCGCTCACAAAGCTGGACTGATTTGATTTACGGTGCATTAAATTTCTCGCTATATCATTGTGGAGATTGTGAAAGAGGAGAAAAGGGCAAAATATCTGGAAGCAGATCTAGGAGTCATTATTGCATCCATGATGAGGGACCGGCATGAAATTTGTTTAAACACAGTATCTTCTTCTTGAAAACCTGAAAACAACCATTATTTTTGCAATTCGGTTTAGTGAAGCAAAAGGCACATAAATTACACACTCCAACATTAAAGTCTTAATTTAATAATAGGGCTGTCAATCGATTACAATTTGAAATCAAATTAATTACATTACATTCAAATGAATAAATCAATATTTGCTGAGAATGGCCCCAAAATAAAGATAATTTAATGAAATGAATACAAAAGAATTTAAATAATAAATTAATTATTATAAATCAAATAATCAATTTTGCAATAGAGTTGTCAATCTGTCCAGTTCTCAAAAGCTCAGTCTGTGCTATTTTTAATTGTCGGTCTATGCATAAAATAGACTCTTTTGAAACGTCTCATTAGTTTTCAGCATCATAAATCCAGAGTTTTTTAGGATGCTGTGTTGTCAAGTTAAAAGTAGCTGAAACTTTTGAAAATCCTGTCTTGAGATCAGTGCATTCTGATGTTTGTCGTCCAGCTGTCAAGAACACGTCCTGTGTGACAGGCTCTTTTTCTTTTGCTACACTGATTGTGAGTTTTGTTGAGACACGTTGACTGCCCCCTGCTGATGCGGCTCTGATGTTACGAAAATATATAATTTTATTACTGAATTTACGAACATTTAGCTGCCATTTTTACGTGTAATTTTATATAATTCATCACACTAAATTAACGTGTTACATCGACAGCACTATTGCTTTTATACAGCGCTTTGCTGCCCACACATTGTTTTTTACCTTGCTCACATAATCATTGTGTTTTGTCCTCCTATGGAGTCTTCATTAGCTCTGACATTTCCTATCACTCCTGTCCTGTCATACTTCCTGTTCCATTTCTGAGGGCCGAAACTCCAGGGCCCAGACATATGGCTCCTGAACACATACACTGTACTGCCAAGACCCCCACCTGCTGAGACTAACCTTTCCATATATATGTGTGTGTGTGTGTGTGTGTGTGTGTGTGTGTGTGTGTGTGTGTGTGTGTGTGTGTGTGTGTGAGCGTGTATTTATCACTTTGTGGGGACCAAATGTCCCCATAAGGATAGTAAAACCCGAAAGTTTTGACCTTGTGGGGACATTTTGTCGGTCCCCATGAGGAAAACAGCTTATAAATCATACTAAATTATGTTTTTTGAAAATGTAAAAATGCAGAATGTTTTCTGTGAGGGTTAGGTTTAGGGGTAGGGTTAGGTTTAGGGGATAGAATATAAAGTTTGTACAGTATAAAAACCATTATGTCTATGGAAAGTCCCCATAAAACATGGAAACACAACATGTGTGTGTGTGTGTGTGTGTGTGTGTGTGTGTGTGTGTGTGTGTGTGTGTGTGTGTGTGTGTGTGTGTGTGTGTGTGTGTGTGTTTCAGCCCATCTGAACCAAGAGCGAGAAAAGCGGGTGATGTTTCTCACAGCCCGGGTCCACCTTGGAGAATCACCTTGTTCATTCATCTGTCAGGGTAAGACCTCATCTTCTTCTTCACATACACAGATTCTAACAGCATGCTGATGTCCAGAGATCCTGTAGTCTTATGTAATACAAAACACTGACCAATGTTATGGAGAGTTGGCCTAGTTTCATGAGCTTTCCGATTCAAAGGGTTCAAAAACATGTGAACTGCTTTCTTCAATGCAGAATGTTCTGTCTCAGTCACTATTCAATTTCATTCCAAAAAAGGATACAAAGAAAGTGACTAGTGCCTAGCATCTCCTTTTTTATTCCATGGAATAAAAGAAAGGCATTAGGGTTTGGAACAACATGAGGGAAGAACTTTAATTTTTGCATGAATTGTTCCTTTAAGTTCTGTTGCATTCTGATGTGAAGGTCAGTAGAGGAGTGGAAGAACAGAAGGTCAGTGAGTGTACTGCAGATTATAGGAAGTGTCAGCTCACCTTCTCTGCATCACTCATAAATCTGTTTAAAGCTGGCGATTCAAAGACCTTAACTGTCACGGAGCACAATTCTTGCTGACACAACAGTCTGACAAAATGCCCAGATTTCAAAAGCAATTCTATCAACAGCATCAATTCTGCAGCAAAACTCTGCTTTCACTCTGAGTTACAACAAAGAGAAGTGTCTTTCCTAAGAACGTCCTTGACAAATTATGACAATACAATGCAATCTTTTCACAGGTGAATTGTTTAATTGTTCTATATGAGATATTTTCAATTCTTCGCACCTGCGTTGTCTATATTACCATAAAATATTTAAAGGAAATACTGTGTGTTAGATGGATACATATAACGGCCAGACATATTGGTAATGCAAGCATCACTATCTTTATTGCACATACTTAGGGTTAGAGATTTGAAGAACTTTAGCATGTAACTTGTTCTGCAACGCTTGTGCTAAGGACATGAAAAATACCTCAAATGTGGCTTGTTGGTGAGAGGTTTGCAATCAGACTTGCCATGGCCCAAATAGATGTCGTAGTAACATTAACAGCGAAAATAATCTACTCTGGTTTTGTTTAACAAAGACTTTTTATTAACTACAGGGTATAGCTTTCTTGGTTTATATCATGCGTACAGTTAAAAAGGATCCACCCGAATAGCCGTTCTCCACCATGTTTTTCAAATTCAGCATTTTGAATTTGACTTCTTCTTGGCTGTTGTGGCATTATGAGATAATAAAGTGTCACTGTGTATTTCTCACATATTATTTCATGATTACTAAAGATTTGGACATGTTACTTAATTGACATTCTGGTTTTGGCATACTACAGTATATAGTAGTAAAGTGTGCATATTTGGACATGGGGTTACTTTGATAGAGTGACCTGAGCCATATCTAAGGACCACTATATCATAAAGATTTAGGGGTGAACTGTTTTGACTTGTGCCAGTAAGCAACAACTCACTTGAAACCACTCAGAATACCCTAGCAACCACATAGCAACATACTTAAAAAACACCCAGAGCATTGCCACCGCATAGCATTACCCTGGCATTGTTGTGGTGAGTTTTGCCAGGGCAAGCTCCACATATGTTTTTGTTTTGTTTTATTGTAGAGAATCTCAATTTATTATTTTATTTTATCAAATTGTACGTCTGATTTGTTGTCATTAAAGGGATAGTTCACCTAAAAATGAAAATTCTCATCATTTATTCACCCTCATGACATCCCAGATGTGTGTGACTTTCTTTAGAAGAATTTTTCAGCTTTGCAAACAAGTCAACAGGGTCCAAAACTTTGAAGCTCCAAAAAGCACATAAAGGCAGCAATAAAGTAATCCATATGACTCTAGTGGTTAAATCCATGTCTTCAGAAGCGACATGATAGGTTTGAGTAAGAAACAGATTAATATTTATTTTTATCCCTAAAACTTCTCCTCTCTGCCCAGTAAGTGATGATATGCAAGAAGAATGCAAATCTCCAAAAACAAAAGAAGAAGAACTCTTAGGAGAGAAGAGCGCTTAAGTGGAGATTTAGAGTAAGAAAGGACTTAAATATTGATCTGTTTCTCATCTATACCTATCAGATAGCCTCTGAAGATATGTAATTAACCACTGGAGTCTTATGGATTACTTTTTTGCTGCTTTTATATGTTTTTTGAGTTTTAAAGTTTTGGACCCTGTTGGCTTGCATTGTATGGACCTAGAGAACTGACATAGTCTTCAAAATATATTTTTAAAATAATGTGTGCTCTGCAGAGCAAAGAAAGTCATACACATCTTGTTTGACATGAGGGTGACTAAATAATTGGAGAATTCAATTTTTTGTGTGAACTATATATTTCAATTGCATTGAATATAAAGTGTACAAATTGTATATAACACTATCTGTCAGACTGCTCTCTAGATATCAACATTGATTTTAGACATTGAAAGACTACCACTACTGTGTCTTGCAAAATATTTTTGTAATATCCCACAATGTGATGATTAGTAGTTGCTCTGTCTCTCCTCAGCCTGAATCTTCATGGAGTTAATTACTGAGTGCGGCCTTGTAATTCTGAAGAGGGCTTTTACGCTTAAGTGAAGTTCGGTCAGTGAAGCTTCAAAGTCACCTGCCCCACCACCTTAATAACACACACACTCACAAATCATGCCGATATGCATGGGTAAATATAGGAACTTCAAGCAATTAGATAGCATAGCAGTGTGGCCTTCCTGTGTGCCACATTGACTCAATTAGTGAGCTTGTTATGCCTCCATTAGCGCTAATAAGCAGGACAGTGTGGGTGAGGGGATGAGGAAGATGGAGGAATGAGATGGGGTCTACTCTCTCTCTCTCTCTCTCTCTCTCTCTCTCTCTCTCTCTCTCTCTCTCTCTCTCTCTCTCTCTCTCTCTCTCTCTCTCTCTTTTATTCTCTGTTGTCTGGTCTATTACATTTGTATTGACTGGAGATGTAGTATATTTTGCTGATGTTCTAATTTGTCTTATGTCCAATTGCTTTTGACTTTCAAAGTCAATTTTCCAGTCTGGTATGGACTTCTTTTTAATGTAAAATTTTTGGGGATGTTTCACCAAAATGTGTTATTATGTCATCATTTATTCATCCTAATGTTGTTCCAAACCTGCTCGACTTTCTTTCTTTTGTGCAACAAAAAAGGAGATGCAAGGCAGAATGACTGTATGTATAAACTATATGAAAATGAATGGTGACTGAGACTAACATTATGCTTAAACTCATTTTGTGTTTCACAGAAGAAAGAAATTCACTTAGCTATCCGTCATATACTTTACTGTGTATATTTGTGTTTCTTTCTTGCAGGTGTGATCGACTTTCTCGTCAGCCAGCATCCTAGTGTGCAGGTCCTGTGTGATCATGTGATCTTTAAGATTGTACCAATGCTCAACCCTGATGGTGTGTACCTGGGGAACTACAGGTCAGAGCAGAAACCAACCAATCATACAAAAAAAAAATACATCAAAAAAAAATCTGAAATTATGTTTTATTGTCATCAGAAAATGTGTGTGTACTTAAAGGAATATTCTGGGTTATAATATTTTTGTCGATTATTGACAAAGATTAATTTTCGACTCATCCCTCCTTTAAAAAAATAAATCTTGTTTTAGAGGTTACAGTGACTGGGGCCAGTTTTTAGTGGGTGTAAATGCAGAAATATGTACCTTATAATTTTTATAAATGCACACGAATTCATTTGTTAAAACTTTTTTTTGTATTTGTATGTATTATTTGAGCTGTAAATTTAATTGTTTAATTTTTGTAAAAGTTTGTGGGATGGCATCAAAGTTGTAAACTTGGATATTCAAGAAATACATGAATGTTTTTGTCATTAATGTTCAGAGTAAATTCTAGAGACTGTTGTGCGTGAAAATCCCAGGAGATCAGCAGTTACAGAAATACACCAACCTGTCTGGCACCAACAATCATCCATGCAATTATGTAATCAGCCAATTGTGTGGCAGAAGTGCATAAAATCCTGCAGATATGGGTCAAGAGCTTCAATTAATGTTCACATCAGCCATCAGAATGGGGAAAATGACCGTGGCATGATTGTTGCTGCCAGATGGGCTGGTTTGAGTATTTCTGTAACTGCTGTTCTCCTGGAATTTCATACAACTCAATTAACACATGCATCCATCAAAATGGATTCAAATGTTGCCATACAGCACCACAAAATGCCCACCACATTGTTTTCTGGTCACTTTAAAAAAATAAATAAAGTAATTTATTAAAAAGATAATTTATAAAATTGTATGAAAGATATAAATAAAATAAAAAAAAATGTATGGGTGGCATTTAAAACATTAATATTTATGACAAACTAATGTTTTTGTAAAAAAAAAAAACTTATGTTGACATTTTAATTTGTCAAATTCAGGAATTCAACTAGAATTTGAAAGTCATTCACAATTTAGTTCTGAATGGTGCATTGCCCTTGGCTTGTCCACACATACACTTTCCTCTCATGTGTCCCCTACTCTAAGTGTATATAAATGTATGTATGTTTGAGAAAAAGTTGCCCTTTTGTGCTGACCAAGGTCTTGCTTCCTGGAATCAAATCTTATACGGTAGTGTGTATGCAGCAGCCAGCGAAGCCTATACTGGGGCCGCAGTAGGTCATGAAGAGCAGGTGTTGTCTTCATTCTGAATCCCATTATTGGCTTTTATATAATGGTGGTGATCATTCTGAATACGCCATTGGCGCTCTGCCTTTTCCCATAGGCCTGAAAAAACTGTGTCCATGACTGCCACCTTGTGCCACCTCTTGGGCACTGCAGAGCTGCAGAGGTGGATCAATTGTGGTGACAGGGCTGACATATGGCACATCGCCACCACTGACCCCTGAAGGTGCTCTCAGCAGCAACTTTAACGATGCTGCCTCACCAAGAGCCAGTGAGCTCCATAATTAGTGATCTGATCCATCGCTCTCTCTCCTCCTCTCTGTGCTGAATCAGTAGTTTTTCTGCATTGAGAGAGAGAGAGAGAGAGAGAGTAGCAGATGCAAGAGGGGACATGGGATCAATCCTTGCTGACTAGGGATTAGTGTTGTTCAGGGAGAAGCAGCATTGACTATAGCTCCAGCTCAAAGTCACGGAGACTCTGCGGGATAGCAGTAGGGGCAAGCAGGGGCTGAAGCATCTATCTCTCCCCTACATTGGTACACTGCCTCAGGGAAAGAAAAGTAACAAACAGAGATCTAGTAGAACCCATATGAGTGACGTTAGTCTCGCAAATAGCCAGACCTTCGACTGATGGCATAAGGACTGGTCCACACTACAGGTTAATTCTGGCCAAGAACTGCCCACAGGAAGGGACTATCTGAGCAACCCACCAGTTCACTTGTTTTTTACATGTTGTTTAAGGGTTGGGTTTATCTGAAATATGTTATAGCACAATAATAGACCAGTGTGGGGAAACAATATTCAAATAGTGCCATTACAGTGGAAAAAACACCAAAACAATAGAGTAAAATATGTGTAGACAATGTGATCATATTGTACTTTGACAGACATACTTAAAACACAAAGTGTTTGCTTGTGATGCTTATGGATAGTTAGTTAGTTAGTTAGTTAGTTAGTTAGTGCCTCAGTCAAAGCTAAGAATCTTTCAAGGATTTTATGGCTTAACCTTGCAAACTTTGGCAAATCCAGTGACTAGTGCTTCCTCTTGCATACATTTGCGTAAAGCCAGCCAAGCATATTAGAGCTTTCCCAATTAACAAAGTGCTTTCCAGTTTTGTGTTCAATGTTCAGTTAATGGACTATGAGATTAAATGAACATTACATTTCTGATCTGCAGTCTGAGTCTGCAGTGTGGCTTTCACCCAGTGAAGTAGTGTTGACTTAAGAGTAAGGCAAAAGACAAAATATATGTCAGGGTAAGAGTTTCTTGATTGCTTGGTGTACAGTACAGTACTAAAAGGAATTTTAATATATACAGTTGAAGTCAGAAGGTTAAATGCACTTAGGCTGAAGTCATTAAAACAAAGTTTTTTAACCACTTCACAGATTTCATATTAGCAAACTATAGTTTTGGCAAGTTGTTTAGGACAACTACTTTGTGCATGACACTAGTATTCCAGTAATTACAACAATTATTTACAGACAGATTGTTTATCTTTTAATTGACTATATCACAATTCCAGTTGTTCAGAATTGAACTTTGCCTTGAAACAGCATGGAAAATTCCAGAAAATTATGTGAAGCCTTTAGGCAATTAGCCAGTTATTCATATAGGTTAATTGGAGGTGTACCTGTGGATGTAGTTTAAGACCTACCTTCAAACTCAATGCCTTTTGCTTGCATCATGAGAAATTCAAAAGAAATCAGCCAACACCTCAGAAATAAAATTGTGGACCTCCACAAGTCTGGTTTATCCTTGGGAGCAATTTCCAAACACCTGAAGGTAACACATTCATCTGTACAATAGTATACAAGTATAAACACCATGGGACCATGCAGCCATCATACCACTCAGGAAAGAGACACATTCTGTCTCCTAGAGATGAACGTAGTTTGGTGCGAAAAGTGCAAATCAGTCCTAGAACAACAGCAAAGGACCTTGTGAAGATGCAGGAGGAAATGGGTAGAAATGGATCCACAGTACAATGAGCTATATCGACATAACCTGAAAGGCCACTCAGCCAGGAAGAAGCCACTGCTCCAAAACTACCATAAAAAAAGCCAGACTACAGTTTGCAAGTGCTCATGGGGACAAAGATCTTAATTTTTGGAGAAATGTCCTCTGGCCTGATGAAACAAAAATTAAACTGTTTGGTCATAATGACCATTGTTATGTTTGAAGGAAAAAGGTTGAGGCTTGCAAGCCAAAGAACACCATCCCAACCTAAAGCAGCATCAGGTTGTGGGAAGCTTAGTTGCTGGACGGAGTGGTGCACTTTACAAAATAGACTGGCCAAAATTCCAGCAACTTATTGTGAGAAGCTCGTGGAAGGCTACCCAAAATATTTGTCCGAAGTTAAACAATTTAAAGGAAATGCTACCGAATACTAATGAAGTGTATGTAAACATCTGAACCACTGGGAATGTGATGAAAGATATAAAAGCTTAATAAATCAAAATAAAGTAGTGATCCTAACTGACCTAAGACAGGGAATTCTTTCTACGATTAAAGGTCAGGAATTGTGAAAAACTGTATTTAAATGTATTTGGTTAAGGTGTATGTAAACTTCTTAAATGAATGGGTTAAATAAATGTTCTTTTTTAGTACTAGCTAAATGAGTAACACTTCATAATTACTCTAATTAATAAACTAAAACATGCATAAACTAATACATAATAAACCATTTAGCATTGTATAGCGAAGTGTAGTAATGTTCACCATAACTATCTTATGTCACTATATACATAATAATGAGTAGTTATTTGTTTTATTTGTGTACTTTATTTGTGCCTATTTGTGTATAGTTAAATTGTTTTCCTACTGAATATAAATGTAAATTATTTAATATCACAAGAAAAGAGGAACCCCTGACAGAAGTGAAATGCAGAAAAAAATGGGCATTTATGAAAAGCCCTCTGGTCAGCACTTCCGGGTCCAGTTGCCCCGTGTACGTTTAGAATCTCTCTACACTTTTTAAATGTAAAAATTAAAATTCACTCAATGGTTCTACAGCATCATCTCATTAGATTGAAAAATTATGGGTCAAAAGCATTGTTCTGGCAGCCATACATTGCTTACTCATTTGAGGTGAGCATACGAGATATCCTTAGAAAGACAGGTAGGCATATAGCTTTTGTTTGCGAATGCACTAGACTACATTGCTGATTTCACTCTGAGCTCTACTGCTGCAATGTTCAAACTCAATAACATTTAACCACTTCAAGTCAATAGCATGAAAGTAGTTTCCCATTTCCGTTGCATCACACTAGGTAGCCACGCATATGTGAAATATCTGTGGTCCAAAATTCTGGTCAACATAGCTTTATAAATATTTGCTTTCAGTGAGAACAGAATAATTACTAGGACATGGTGTTGGTGTTTTATAATTGTTTTATTTAGTTTTTATGTTTTTTTATTGTACGTTTTCTCTGATGGGTTTCGATCTGATTCGATCTGTCATTGGCAGGATCCTTTCCCTCTAGGCCCACCCCACTCTACATGCTGTCAAACATCTCATTGTCCAAATGAACCAGGGCCCAGTAAGTAACCTTGTACTTACCTATAATGTATATAGACACAATGGACAAAATGCAACATCCACATCCATTCATATGCTGGAGTGCAAATGCATTCCGCTACTTTGCTTGAGCCTGTTATGTAACAAAGATGAAAAATACAGAATTTAGGGGAGAATCGTATACAAGTGTTGAGTTGTAAATCAGATAATCAGATGTCAGATACATATTGGGTTTAGAGTCGGATCCTTGCAATTGGTTGAACATTTCAATGTGGCCTTGGTTTTAGTTGCACATATTCACTGATATTCTCCAATAATAATTCTTAATTATCCATGGCATGAATTTTGTGATGTTACAACACTTGACAATCTGTACTGTATTTGTGCTTTGACCAACAATAGAGTGCAAACCAACCCTTAAGGTAAATGCAGTTAAATATAAACACACCAGCACATGCTTTCCCTCTGTCTTTAAAACACAAGGTTAGTACAGTATCTTATTCATGCTAGAACCATCTTTGATTTTTAATGGGAATGGCAAAAGGTATAGACTTGTCATCTCTTCAATGACATGAACAGTATAAAGCTGTATAAAGCTCCTAGATCACATCTGACTTTCCATAACTCATGTTGTATTGAGATCTTTGTATACTGAATGTTCTTGGACAGATATTTTATCAATGTTTTGTCCGCGGAATGATCCAAAAACACTTTAAACTGCAGGACAGCCTATTGAAGAGATGGTAAGTCAGTCCCTCACAGCCTCGTTGTCATTCCCATTAAAAATCAAAGATGGCACTATAGGGTGAAAAAGGTCTATTGTGTGTATATCATCTACCTGGCTCACCAAATAAGGGTCAGTGTGCTGTTCAAAGCAGCAAAGAGGGTCTTCAACTCAGCATTTTTCAGAATGTTTTTATGCAAGTATGTGTTTATTTGGCATAAGCCTTTATCCAAAGCAACATCCAGTGCATTGAAGGTGTACATTTCAGTATGTGTGTTTCTTGAGAATCGAACCCCTGGCCTTTGCATTGATAGCACCCATACTCTGCCAGTTTAGCAACAGGAACAATCTGAATCAGTGTATCCATGTGTATTGGTGTTAAAGTTCACGACCAGAGCACATCCTCTGCTCAGGTGAGTCTCCCACACACACCATCTCTCCTCTTGTTCTCTCCTTGTTTAAGAAAGCGCAGCCTCTACTTCCTTTATGTTTATTATAGCAGAAGAGTGAGGTTGTCGGATTAATGAAGGTCAGATGCTGTCCTGGGAATCGTCTGCCCTTTCCTGCTCATTCACATCCTGATAAGACCGGCAGGCACTCTCAGGAGCGGAGGGCAGCGCCACGCGGTTTAACCTTTCCCCAAGGCCTGACACACTGATCAATGTGCTCCTTCATGGCAGAGTGATCTGCTTATGTCCCTCGCATCACTACAAACATATACACAGTTTCAATCACATTGTGATGTTACATGTGTGAAACATTGTATTGTAGCATACTCGCACACTTTACACAAGTCCTAAATGGATCATGTCCTAAAATCAGACAAGGAAGCAAGCAGTGAAGGGTTGGTTCACCCAAAAATGTACATTCTTTCATCATTTACTCTCATGTTGTTCCAAACCTGTACGAATTACTCATTCAAATCAGAAGGAGACTTTTATCAGAATAATAGCCACAGTCACCATTCAATTCATTGATTTTTGGTGGAACTATCCCTTTCAACATCAAATATAACATAGTCACTATAAACATAGTCAGACTTTATGGGTCACTCTAGACCAGGGGTCGGCAACCTATGGCATGCGGAAGGGTAATCACTGGCACGCCAGCAACTGCGAGAGAGGAGTAGACTATTTTATTCATATGAAATTCTGCTCCTGCATTCCAATCTACATCTTGATTTACTCCTTCCTTGTGATCACGCAGCGTGTTTTCATGAGCTGAATGGGAGGATAAACAAAAAGTTAAAATGTGATGAGACTGCAATATACCCAACAGGCTTGAACGTGTGCAAACCATTCGTGCGTCACAAGCCGGCAGTGCTTCACTTTCGGTTAATCACGTGAGTAAACTCACCAGCATTGCTTTGGTCAAGCTGCGTAGATGATAGCCTACATTCCATGTTTCATTTGTTTCTTTTTGCTTTCAGAACATCACATGATTTAATAAGGAATGCACCACTATTAATCCTTGAGATTTCCAACCCAGAATACAGGTACACTGTCCTTAAACCATTGTCACACTCATAATGACATTAAACGATAAATAGAGAAAACATGAACCCACATCGTGGGGTTCAAAATCGGACTATTTTCAGCAACATGGTAACATCCACCATTGGTAATGCGATGTGGTCATGTCCAAAAATGCTAAAATGTTTGGAAAAGTGTAACATTATGCAAATGAGCAGCAATCTAGTGCAGCAACTAGCAAAAGGAATGAAGACACTGAAGCACATGTGATATGTCTCCTGTGAGATCCTGTAATGATGTGTAGGCAAGATGGAGAAGTTAATGTCACTGTTCTCTTTCATTTGTCTCTGCCCACATACTGTGCATGGATAGACTAAAAAATTATGCTTGGAAAACCATGTCAGAAATTGTGAGCAATCTGAATAAGTTGAAGTCATGCATGTCATGGCTCCAGTGAATTTGTTGGTTTATTATGTGTGTTTTGCTATTTTCTCTCCCTCATGTTTCATGCATGATCAGTGTTTCCATGGGAACATTGATTGTTCCCAGGGGAATGCTGATCATGCCACTAATTAGCATGCTAGCAACACCTGGTTCTCCTCTAATTCACTCCCTACTTAAACCCTTCGAATTCTCAGTATCTTTGCTAGATTATTGTTTGATGTGAAGTAACTTACATCACTCTCTTGCTGCCTGGTTACCGTCTCTGCCTGGTTACCGTCTCTGCCTGGTTACCGTCTCTGCCTGGTTACCGTCTCTGCCTGGTTACCGTCTCTGCCTGGTTACCGTCTCTGCCTGGTTACCGTCTCTGCCTGGTTACCGTCTCTGCCTGGTTACCGTCTCTTCCCACATGTTGGGAGTGTGGCTACCTGCCAGCATGCTGTACACATGTTCTCTGCGCTCCTGAAGTGCCCGTTCATTCAAAAGACTCCTTCCTTCAACTGCAGCAGGTGCTGGGATCTCCAGTCTTCGCCAGCACAGTTAACATTGTAATTTATTGTAAATAAATCCTTTGAACTGTTCCTCTGCTTTTGGGTCCCTTTGTCTTGCTCTTGCTCTGACAATGCATATGTAATTGTTCATCTTGTTCATGATATGATGCATTATGTACAGCTGAAATTCACATTCAATCACTTTCCCCTCCAGAATGTTCATTTGTTTTTGTTTTTTTTCTTTTGCAGAAAGAAAACTAATTTCTTGTCCAATTAGAATGACATATTTTTCATGTCACTTCACTTTTTTTATAAGATTTTCAAAAGCCAATAACATTAGTAAGAACTCCTACTAGCTACCATCCACACTCGGAGACCTTCACCGATAAAATCACTAAATATATGAATGGGGCCTTACAGTACTACTGAGGCCTCTGGTGCATAGTTAACTATTAAAATACTAAATATGAATTCAGTGATAGATATATACTGTAGTTTCTTGGTCATCTTTGTTCCTGAATCATGATGTCATTATACAGGTCCAATGTGGTATTTACACTGGCGCAACCACTGGTTAAATTAGACCTTTAAACACAACTGTGATAAAGTAAAGCACCTAGTTCCATACCTGAAATTGAAGGTTGAGTAGGTGCTTTAACCATTATGCCAACAAAACTTATACACACTTTGACGTACTGGATTGTAAGGACAGTGCCCTGAAACAGCCTGTGTTTAAATGTGGCCTCTGTCTATTATAATATAATGATGATCAGCTCTGGTATAGTTTGTTGCTGTCATTGCTAGAGTCAGTTGTTTAATTCCCAGGGAACACAAATGTATTCCTTGAATACATTGTAAATTAGTTTGGATTAAATGTGTCTGTAAAGCATACTGTAAATGTACAGTGGATGTAATGATAGAGCACAAAATATGTATATATTACATATTTAAATAGGTAAATAATCCCCCACATACTTACCGACTGGTTATCAGAGATCAACATTGCCAGCCTTCTCTTATGAACATTATGTGACCTTGGCAACATTTTTGCAAAACAAAGTGTTGTACCTTATTGCAAGTGTTGTACCTTATTGCAAGTTTGGCTGCAATTTCCCAGTGAAATGTCCAGTAGGGGGCACCAATAGCGAGTGAAATGGTGTCATAATCAGACATGGTTTTTAAGGGGAATATTAGATTGAGGTTTTAATGAGTAAAGCATGCCTCCCTAACCTTAAAATTGAACCTAAACGTAACCAATAGTGATTTAAAAAACCGAGGTAGACAAAAAAAGGACATCTTTACCCTTAACCAAAAAAGAAGCTAATCACATTGAAATTAGTATGTATATGTAGGTGAGTCTGTAGTACAAGCATTAAAGAGGTCATGGCATGAGGAATCAAATTTTATTTGATCTTTTGAAATAGAAGAGGTCATTTTACTATATAAACACACTGTCAGTTTTAGAACTGAAAATGTCCTCCTTATTAGAAAAATAGCATTTATTTAAACCAGGCTGTTGAATTGGCCTGTTTGGAATTTTTGGAACTTGTGATGTCACAAGGACCAAATATATCTGCATACGACTGTCTCTTCAGCAAGACATCAACTCCTATTTATCGTCATTGCACCTTTGGCCCCACCGATGTTTTTATTTCTATTTAGATTTAGATTTAAATATTTTATAGTTATTTTTAGTTTTACATTTAGTTTTTATACCAAGTGATACATATTGAATGGGTAAAACACACATTTGTGCAATGTTGGTCGTACGTATAGCTGGACACCAAAATGTATAGTTTGTAGATAATACTTATAATATAAAAAATAATTAATTTCATTTTAATAATACCAACTGAATTTCATTACTGATATTTCAGTGGAAGCAAACACATACAGGTGAAACTCGAAAAATTTGAATATCGTGCAAAAGTTCATTAATTTCAGTAATTCAACTTAAAAGGTGAAACTAATATATAATATAGACTCATTACAAGCAAAGTAAGATATTTCAAGCCTTTATTTGATATAATTTTGATGATTGTGGCTTACAGCTTATGAAAACCCCAAATTCAGAATCTCAGAAAATTAGAATATTACATGAAATCAATAAAAAAAAAGGATTTTAAATACAGAAATGTCGGCCCTCTGAAAAGTATAATCATGCATATGTACTCAGTACTTGGTTTGGGCCCCTTTTGCATTAATTACTGCCTCAATGCGGCGTGGCATGGATGCTATCAGCCTGTGGCACTGCTGAGGTGTTCTGGAAGACCAAGATGCTTCAATAGCGGCCTTCAGCTCTTCTGCATTGTTTGGTCTCATGTCTCTCATCTTTCTCTTGGCAATGCCCCATAGATTCTCTATGGGGTTCAGGTTAGGCGAGTTTGCTGGCCAATCAAGCACAGTAATACCATGGTCATTGAACCAGGTTTTGGTACTTTTGGCAGTGTGGGCAGGTGCCAAGTCCTGCTGGAAAATGAAGTCAGCATCTCCATAAAGCTTGTCTGCTGAAGGAAGCATGAAGTGCTCTAAAATGTCCCGGTAGACGGCTGTGTTGACTCTGGACTTAATAAAGCACAGTGGACCAACACCAGCCGATGACATGGCTCCCCAAACCAACACAGACTGTGGAAACTTCACACTGGACTTCAAGCATCTTGGATTGTGTGCCTCTCCATTCTTCCTCCAGACTCTGGGACCTTGGTTTCCAAATGAGATGCAAAATTTGCTCTCATCAGAAAAGAGGACTTTGGACCACTGAGCAACAGACCAGTTCTTTTTTTCTTTAGCCCAGGTAAGACGTTTGACATTTGAAGCCCATGTCCAGGACCCGTCTGTGTGTGGTGGCTCTTGATGCAGTAACTCCAGCCTCAGTCCACTCCTTGTGAAGCTCCCCACACATTTGAATGGCCTTTTCCTGACAATCCTCTCCAGGCTACGGTCATCCCTACTGCTTGTGCACCTTTTTCTTCCACACTTTTCCCTTCCACTTAACTTTCTATTAATGTGCTTTGATACAGCACTTTGAGAACATCCAACTTCTTTTGCAATTACCTTTTGAGGCTTTCCCTCCTTGTGGAGGGTGTCAATGATGGTTTTCTGCACAACTGTCAGGTCAGCAGTCTTCCCCATGATTGTGAATTCAACTGAACCAGACTGAGAGACCATTTAAAGGCTCAGGAACCCTTTGCAGGTGTTTAGCTGATTAGAGTGTGACACTTTGAGCCTACAATACTGAACCTTTTCACAATATTCTAATTTTCTGAGATTCTGAATTTGGGGTTTTCATAAGCTGTAAGCCATAATCATCAAAATTATATCAAATAAAGGCTTGAAATATCTTACTTTGCTTGTAATGAGTCTATATAATATATTAGTTTCACCTTTTAAGTTGAATTACTGAAATTAATGAACTTTTGCACGATATTCTAATTTTTCGAGTTTCACCTGTAATTCAGATTTATGAATGCTTATTTTTTTGTTTTACTTTAACCAAAAAGTCCTCTTTAATTAATTTGGCATGAGAAAGAATGTCTTGTTGCAACTCTGAAAACTGAACATCAAACAAAACTCTATACCAATTCCAAATGAAATGTAAAACAAATCACTGATTAACAGAATGAGTGAAAAGAAAATGTGTGTGTGGGTGTGAGAGAGAGTCAGAATAAATTACTGAGTATTATATCGTTTCTATTCTCTTTGTTTTAACATCATTCCAATAAAAGTTTACATTGAAGTCTTAAAGGGCCAGAGAGATGAAAACTGAGCATTTCAGACAAAAGGCAAGAGACAGGGTGGAAAATGATAATATTTTATTTAATTATGACTGTTTTGGTGCAAAGAATCTTTACTGACATTATAACTGTACCTTAGGGAAGATAATACAATTATTAAAAAAGAAATTCATGACCCCTTTAAAATATATATCCTTTTTCAAAATATGTGTAATAGTAAAAGTGTTTTGATATCATAACATAGCAGTGTGTGAGTAATAGTGTGAAAAATATGCATTTATAAAGTCAAACTCAGCCATTGTATGAAAGTCAATAAAACACAAATTAAATTAAGAAACATTAAGATATAGATTGTTCATCCAATGTTTTACCTCCTACAGCACATTTATTCATGCAGTATCTCAGTGTGAAAAGGAAAAAAGAAAGACATACTGCAAGTTTATACAGATGTATAAGATGCTAGTTTTATGAGAAAGAAATGGATAACTCTGTAGACTCTAGGGAGAGGTAAACATTTTATAGCTCTCTCTGGATCCCACACTTTGTGTCCTTGTTTCACTCCTTTCTGTCCTTTTAAAAGAGATTTAGTGGAGTTTGGGAAAACAGTTTCCTTTTTTTCCCTTTTCTTTTTTGGAGTTTCTACTAATAACAAGTTCATATAAGGTTGAGGAGTAGCCAGTCCCTTGTAAGTAGTTAGTCATTTAGAGTGGTGGTGGCGGCGTAGTGGCTAAAGCACAGGGCTGTTAATCAGATGGTCACTGGTTCTAACCCCACGGCCACCACCATTGTGTCCTTGAGCAAGACACTTATCTCCAGGTTGTTCCGGGGGGGATTGTCCCTGTAATAATTGCACTGTAAGTCGCTTTGGATAAAAGCGTCTGCCAAATGCATAAATGTAATGTAAATTTTGTAGATGCTTTAATCAAAACCAATTTAGAGTACAGAGAATTAAATCTCTGTACTCTAAATTGGAATTAAAGTAATAGATCACCCAATAGTTCACAGTAGTTTTAACCCTATATCATTTTCTCTTTTCCTTCTATTATTTTCCTTGAAGCTCAATTTAATTTGGGAAAAACACTTCCATCAAAAATATCTGCATTTGTTGCATGTAAAACACATTCTTACTTGTCACGAGTTCTAAGGTAGGACCCCAACACAAAGGGTTTTATTATATAAAGTACAAAGCAAAACTCTGACAATAGAGATAAATAAATAAAAACAGAGAAACTGACAGCAAACAATGATGACCTACCAAATCAATAACCAGTGCTAGACAGACAGTGTAACAAGGACATACAAAACAATCTGGCACAGGACAGTACACAAGAGGATCTTAAATAGAGGAGCAAGCAAGGAGATAACGAGGAGGGCAGGTGAAACAAATAAACTAATAATCAGACAGATAACAAGGCAAATAAGAGAGCAGGGTTTTCACTGAAGACAGACACAAACCCAAGTACATTCACACAGCATGAGACAAAACACAAGTGCCCGAACTCAGCCACGGAGTGAATAAGCTGAGCCAACCGAAGTGGCTGAATCCAGACACTGTACACAAAACAGACAAAGAAAACGTACATGTCAGGGCTCTGCCACAAAGGAGAAAGAAAACCCCAAACTAAGGGCAGAACCATGACACAAACTAATATAATTATTTTTTTTTTTGTGTCACTGAAGAGTGAAAATAATGGGTATGAGTAAATTATGCAATTTTCCTTTCAGGGTAAACTATTCCTTTCAGTGGCTCAAGGGCACAATGGTGATAGCTCACACATCATCTCTTGTGAGGTTCAAACTTTTGGTTCCCATCCCAGATCTTTAAGCACAAAGGCAGAACAGCAGACCTAAACCAAAATGTAAGCATCAGTGTACCATCTAAGCAATGGGATTTAATTTTGAGCCATTATGACACCTAGGCGTGCATGATGATCTTCATTCAAAATGAGAGCAACTGCTTCTTATGGCTTTTGAAACCATTCTGATGGCGACGATCTGCACAATGAGATGTGCTGCTAATATTGCAATTCACTTTGAATTTGGTTGTAGTTTTGTATTACTTATGCGGTTGTTGTTGTTGTTCACAATATGGTGTGAAAGACTCATTTGGTTCTATGACTGAAAAATGCATCCCAGCATGAGACAGCTATACTCACAAGTCTTTACAAATCCAAACAAACACTCTCACACATACACAAACGGAAACAGACACATACATATGCATAACATGCCGAGAACATCTGGAGCCAGACTGGCTATGACTGTGTTCTCTATGGTTAATCACATTCGATTCAGAGATGGGATGCCCATTTATGTGCCAACCCAATAACTGGGGGGCAAAGCCCACTGCCCACATCTTCCCTGCTGCTCAACTCTGTGGAAACAAATGAAACAATTGCATACTGTCTGTGCATGAATGCACACACACACACACACACACATTTTTGTTTTTATATTATGGTGGAGAGTTTCCATGGACTTCTATTTCTTTTCTATAATGAGCTAATGATATTTTTTCTAAAATCCCTAGACCTCACATAAACCTTTTTGCATATTTAGATTTTTAGACATTAAAACATCATTTATGCTGATATATGAAGTAGGAGCGGCTGTGGCTCAGGTTGTAGAGCAGGTCGGCTGCTAATCGCAGGATGCCGAAGTGTCCTTGGGCAAGACGCTGAACCCCAAGTTGCTCCCAATGGCAGGCTAGCACTTTGCATGGCAGCTCTGCCGCCATTGGTGTATGAGCGTGTGTGTGAATGGGTGATTGGGACACAGTGTAAAGCGCTTTGGTTAAAAAAAGCACTATATAAGTGCAGACATTTACTATGTTAATTAGTCTATTTTCCTTGTGGGGACGTTTGCTAGTCCCCCACAATATAATCAAAACCTTCCACACACAAATGCTTCTAAATGAGGATGTACCATGAACTTCAAATGTATTTATATACTGTAAAGCTAATTATTAATAAAGACTACTGCTTACCCAGGGCCTGGTTGTTCAGCGAGTATTGAAGCTGACTACCACCCCTGGAGTCGTGAGTTAGAATCCAAGGCATGCTAAGTGACACCAGCTAGGTCTCCTCATCAACCTAATTGGCCCGGTTGCTAAGCAGGTTAGAGTCATATGGGGTAACCTCCATGTGGTCGCGATTAGGGGTTCTTGCTCTCAATGGAGTGCATGGTAAGTTGTGAGTGGATCAGAGAGTAGCATGAGCCTCCACATGAAAAGATTCACGGATTGACTGTCTCAGAAGTGGAGGCAACTGAGACTTATCGTCCACAACCCTGATTGAGGTGAGTAATCACACCACCACGAGGACCTAATAAGTAGTGGGAATTGGGCTTTCCAAATTGGGAGAAAAGGGGATAAAAAAAAAAAACATGCTTTATTAATTTATTTTCCAATTGAGTACATCCTCTGAGATTATACAAGATTTAGCTAACATCTATGGACAATTGTGTCCCCAAACTATAGCTAATTATACACACATTGGGCCAGTGGTGGCTCAGCGGTTTAGGCTCTAGGTTACTGACCAAAATGTTGGGGGTTCAAGCCCCAGCACTGCCAAGATACCACTGTTGGGCCCTTGAGCATGGCCCTTGACCCTATCTGCTACAGGCATCTGTTTCATGGCTGACCATGTGCTCTGACCCCAGCTTAGTTGGGATATGTGAAAACAACTGCATTTCATTGGCTCTGTACCTGTACTCTGCACAATGACAATAAAGTTGAATCTTAATCTTAACACACACTATTGCACAGATGCTAATTAGTGTACAAGGCTGTGACAGACAGTGGTCACAGATCAGAGCACAAGCCATTACACCTGTTATGAATCCAATATGCTAACATAAACAATGCTAAGCTAATGCATGCTAATCTTCAACACTCACTGTTTAATAGCACAAACCTCTCTTAGTTAACATACTAGCTTGCATTAGGCTTACACATACTGAGCCAAATATATTTTAACATGTGCTAACAGAGAGAACACTTAAGGCCAGTTGAATTATTAATCTGAATTAATGTAGCCTAACAATAGGGAGCTCAGCTAATATTACACTACTTACTAATATAAAATGTATGGCATTTCTACAGGATATTGGCAATGACTTTGTATTTGCACTCAGGGTACAACTATTTTTGTACTAATTAGTTTGTTTATTAATGATCAGTGTTTTGGGCTGTTTTCATAAGGTTATTTCGGTGGTGTCACTGAGTTTTCCCTGCTGTAAATTAACTACTTAAACCAGTCTATAAAGGGGGTTGCTAGTAATAGCCAGTTTAAAGGGATAGTTTGCCCAAAAAAGAAAAATCTCTCATCATTTACTTACCCTCATGCCATCCCAGATGTGTATACCATACTTTCTTCAGCAGAACACAAACAAAGTTTTTCAGAAGAACATTTCAGCTCTGAAGGTCCATACAATGCAAGTGAGTGGTGATCAGAACTTTTTAGCTCCAAAAATCACATAAAGGAAACAAAAGAGTAATCCATAAGTTCTAAAGAACTTTAGAAGTGATATAATAGGTGTGGGTGAGAGACAGATACAAAAGTAAGTCCTTTTTTTACTCTAGATCTCCACTTTCACTTTTACATCTGAAAGGCACATATGGAGCTTGGTTGGGTTCACTTTCACATCTTAATATGAATGTGAAAGTGGAGGTTTAGTCTAAAAAAAAATTAACTTTGAAAAAATATTGATCTGTTTATCACCCACACCTATTATATTGCTACCGAAGATATGGATTTAAACACTGAAGTCATGTGGATTACTTTTATGTTTCGTTATGTGATTTTTGGAGCTACAAAGTTTTGATCACCATTTACTTGCATTGGATGGACCTACAGAGCTGAGATATTCTTCTTGAAATCTTCATTTGTGTTCTGCTGAAGAAAGAAAGTCATACACATGTCATGAGGGTGAGTAAATGATAAGAGATTTTTCATTTTGGGGTGATCTATCCCATTAAGCTAGTCTCCCTGCCTTGGGCAATCTGGTTTTCAGCTTGTTTTGGCCAGATGACAAGTGCCCAAAAACATTCTAAATCCCTCTAAAACCAGCAAAACAGACCAGTTTGTTCAGGTTGGGAGACCAGCTAACCAACTTAGGCTAGTTTAAGCTGTTGTTGTTCCAGCAGATTTAAAAAGAAGAACACAAGATAATAATCAGTTATTTCTTAGTTTCTTTTGTTTTGTTTTTTTTTGTTTTTTTCAGAAACAAGATATATTTTGGTGCATTGTTTTCACCTCATTGATGCACACTTTGCGTTCAATCCATCTCTTTGAGCACTAAAGTCACCCGAACGGTTTTTAAACCAAAACAATTTGCCATATTACACTCTCGAGTGAGCACTGGTCAGGTGAGAAAATGACTTGAAGTTAGTGATGCAAGTATATATAATCTGTCCATGAGCACAGAGTGTTTGTTTAGGGAAAAGAAAAGAGATTGGGGGGAAAGAATAAGGAAACAAATGGACCTATCTCCCTTGTAAAACACTGCTTTTCCAGCCCATTTATCACGGAGAGAGAGGGATTCTTTTTGATTGGCTGATTACTTCGATCATTCATCATGGCCCAGATATCCCCACCAATCTGACAACAGCATTTTGGACAATTTGTTAAAGATGACAAAAGGGCCTCTTTTGCCACGGTACATTTCTGACTTTTTTAATATTCGAAAATTAATTTTCCATCTGAAACAAATGTATTACATCCTGTCAGGCTGGCCAAATGAATATTGCACCTTGAAACCACCCCCTCCTCCCTGTGTAGTTGTGTTTTCTCTCTCTCTCTCTCTCTCTCTCTTTCTCTATATATATATATATATCTATCTCCCTCTCAAGTCTTTGTGTGTAGTTTTGATAGTGGCATAAAGCAGTCTTGCAAAAGAACAAGTGAGAGAAAGAGAGAGTTGAGATGTCCTCTGGTGTCAGACGCACCATTCTTATCCATCACTGAGATTTACAGGCAATTTACGTCCATCATCACTTCCTGTCCTCCATCCCTCCATCATATCACATTTAGTAAATCTCTGCAATATCTGGACTTGTGTCTCTTTGTCTTTCATGCTCTGTCTCTGTCTTGTTTTTAAGAATGTCTCTGATGTTGAATTTGACAACTGGTTGCTGTATTTTTGTTAGCTCAGGTGGACTAGTACAGTTGGACTGAAATGAGATAGGACTAGGCAATATATTGTATATTTATGATATGCTCTAAATCAGGTTTTCAAACCTTTTGATCCCAAGGACTCTGAAATATGATTACTGATTATCCCCTTGTTGGGACCCATTTTTGAAATATAAAGGCAGCTAGAAAAGTGTATTAAAAGACCAATTTTACTGTGAGAAAATTGCAACTGTGCAATTATAAGTGAAATATGTTCGGTGCTAAATCAAATGATTTATATTGATGATATATTAACTATATTTTTACTTAACTGTATTTTACTACTATTACTACTTTACTAATATATAACTGTATTTTACAACTTTTGCTCAGTCTTTTATCTACTTCACAACAATGTCTGTAATGATGGCTTCGCTGATTTGAACATAACCCTTTGAAGCGTTTTCAGAGCAAATCAGACTGCTGAATTATTAAAAGGTTACAAATATTAAGATAATATGTCATATATTTTTAGCTATATTGCCCAGCTCTAATTTCAAGTCACATCTGTACTAAAGGGGCTGAAGAGCTGTGCACCATCACTAGATTATAGTTGCACTATACAATGCTGCCATTTTCCACCCTGGCAAACATCTGAAAAGGAAGACAATCTGAACATCACAAACATCACACACAGAGACACAATTTATCTTTCTTTTTCTTCTTTCACTTTGCATGTAATTGTGTGTTTATACCTCAACTGTGTTTCAAGTCTTTCATTACCAACACCACGCCCCCCCAACCCCACCCCATCTGTGGATGATGGACAAACTTCAGAGCAAGCGGAATCTGTTGTGTCTTAATTGTCTTAATTACTTAATGACTCTTAATTGCTTAATTACAAATACAAATGAACTGGAAGTCAAGGATGCGTGCTAATTGAACAATCAGTCAGTGTTAAGATAGCAGAGTATTGTCCACCTTTGATTGATAGTACATTAAGACTGTGATTGGCTGTCTGTTTGATGACATTGACGGCTGTAGATGATGACTCTACTTCACTGTCATGTACGTCCTCGATATTGCAAGGAAAATTGAGTTGGAATTGTAAGACAAGATTTTGTATGTACAAAAAGATTTGAAAGATTGAAAGATCAGATTTTAATTTCACAGGAACAGATGTAGAAAAAATCTAGTACTGTAGCTCTTAGTTTGTGTTTGGGGTTTTCACAAACCCCCAAGTATTACATTTTGGCACAAAACTTGTCCCGCACCATTTGTGCTGCAGACACTGTTTCATTTCTAAACAGAATTATGATTAATTATTTTCATTTTGCTGCAAATTAATTGGCCTGAAAATCCTATAAACTTACATCGAAGAAAGTCATTCTTAGAATATACAGTATATATCACCAGAATATCATTGAGAATTTGAGGTGGGCTTGTTTGACTTAGTCCAGTTAACAACCACTCAATCTGCCCTAGAAATGCACTAACAACCACTAAAACATCTTAGCAACCACATGACAATGCTCTGGCAATCACCCACAACATGCTAGCGTAGTGGAAGCGACTTCTACTTGCAAGTACTTCTTAGATTTTCTTCAGAAAATGTAAAAAATATTATTATTATTTTGTTGTTCTTATTATGAAAGTTCTTCCTCCTTCATAAGCTCAGAACTGATAAAAGTAATTTGGTCCCAGATCAGTATTGCAAGTTTACTTCTTCCCAGAGGTAGAAAACATATTTTTCAGGATGAATTGCTGGCCGAATATTTCATTTCCACTCTTAATTATGTTGCTAACAGAGCAAAACGAGCAAAAGAATCTTGCTCAAGGAACACGACACTTCATGCGTACAGTGCCACAACATGTAGTCTGAAGCGTCTCTTTGAAAAAAAGAAAAGGTCAAAGATGTGTGTGTATGTGTGTGCGTGTGGGCGGGTTTGGTTTTAGGTTACAAACTGGTAATTACAAGGGTAATAATGATAAATGTGGTTTATGAGGACATTTGTAGTGTCCCCATAATTCAAATCGCTTAAAAAAAAAAGTATTTTCATTTGAAAATGTTAAAATGCAGTTTGTTGTGAAGGTTAGGTTTAGGGTTAGGGGATAGAATCTATAGTTCGTACAGTAAAAAAATAATTATGTCTATGGAGAGTCCGCATAAGGATAGCCGAACCAACACTGGCTTCCCGTTAATTATAGAATTGATTTTAAAATTGTGTCTATGTGTATAAGGCTTAATCTGATGTCATACCAAAGTACATCAGTGACATTTTGAATACTTACTCTCCCCATAGAGCACTTAGATCATGTAATCAACTTTTCTTATCTGTCCCTTGTTGTCACAGTAAATTTAAGGATTGTCAGACCTTCTCGACTGCAGCTCCCAAACTTTTTTTTATTTATCTGTTCTTAAATCTTATCTGTATTCTCTATCTTCTATCATTCTTAGCTTAAGTATATTATGGTTTAGTTAAACAGACTGTATATTATGTATACTGCATGTTGTTTATTAATGTTGTCACTTGCGTATTTGGACCTGGATTTTCTTTCTTTTATATGTTTTATATTATTATTATATTAAATTATATTATATTATATATTACTTTGGTGCAATTCTGTTGCTTTTTTATGTGTTTTGATTTGCTACCTGTATTTGATTTAGAAGCATTTTTAACTTTATGAGGCAATATATGTTCAAATTAGATAAAAATATTATAAGAATTTACATAAATAATATAAAATAATAATAAATAAAAAAATATATAAATTGTATCTAATTATTAACATAAATTCTGTGAGTAATTCTTTTTTATGCTTCATGCAATAACATGTAAACTTAAGACTTGAGTAGAATATTTTAGAAATATAAATATTTCAGATGTTACAAATAAAGCACAGAAGAACTCATTAAAACTCATTTTTTGTCACTTTCATTTGGCATTATTGCACCATGCCCCAATTCATTTCTGACTCTGATATATAATAATACAATATTGTAGTACATTTGTTTTATTTACTCATTTATTCATTGTTGTTGAGAATCAAATTGCATTTTGACCAAATACAAGATTAAGATTAAGATATGCAAAACTTGATGAGAATCAAATTGCATTTTGACCAAATACAAGATTCAACAATATGCTAAACTTAACAGGCAGATTCTTGTACAGTGAAATATTTGTTGTTAAATTATACTAATGTATTTTAGAGCCACTAATTAACCCTTAAACCTAACCCTTTCTTGACTGTATAAAATTTATAAGTCAGATAAATTAATTCACAGTAATGTATTTAGAAAAATGGCTAAAGGCAGAACAAAAGTTGTCCAAATAACAATGTGCTGCATTGAATGTGCTCCCTGATGGCAAACAATATTTTGGTATGAGGTAGAGAGTGTAATATAAGTTCCCCTTCTGTCACTCACTCGACGTTGTGTCGATGTAGTGACACTAGGGAACTCTCTTGATAGCCTCGGTTACCTCTTATCTTTGAGAAAAGGCCAATGAGAATTGGCGAACAGAATTTGCATGCCCCTCCCCTGGACATACGGGTAAAAAATGAGTGAAGCTGTTCAGACAGATTTTTTTCTTCAGAGCTGAGCGGTTGTGTTTCAGCGAGCTTAGTAAAACCCACTGCTGTTCCACCCATATCTAAAGAGTATACGCTGTTGGAAATACGGCATATTTCAGCTGCTTTTCTCTTCTTCTGCACGCCAGTGCAGACTACACCCCTGAGCGCTTCGACAGCCCTCTAAAAGACTATATATTTAGCTAAAAGTGTAAACACATTGACGTTGAATATCTTTTTAAAGATGTGTCTTTTTCAAGATTCCCTCCCCTCAGACCAGTCTGATGTCAGAGCCCCAAGCTGGATGAGAGTTTCTCCATTGCATCGGAGAGCATCTTGGCAGACTCCAACTCTGAAGACTAGATGGAGCCAGCGCCTCCAGCGTGCAGGCCCAATCTGAGGCCGACGCCGAGCTGTCCGCTATGCTTACCCAACCTGTGCCCGCAAAACATCACCACCTGGCGGGATCGACCGTCACTCCCCTCCATGGCCTGTACGTTGACGTTGTCTCTGGCGACCAAGGCCTACAGCATCACTGGACAGGCCGTCTCCGCCCTGCACGCCATGGCCCTCCTGCAAGTCCACCAGGCCAAGGCGCTAAGAGATCTGCACTTGGGTAGTCCTGGTCCTGATGTGCTGCAGGTACTTATTAGGCGAATCACCTCATCCTCCGGGCCACGAAGGTCACAGCGCATGCACTCGGACAGGCGATGGTCACCCTTGTGCTCCAGGAACATCGAGATGCAGGATCCCGACAAGGCTCACTTTCTCAACACCCCCATCTCCCACATCGGCCTATTCGGCAAAACTGTAGAGGGCTTTACCCAGCAGTTCTCGACAGGGAAGAAAGAGACGGAGGCCATTCAACACATCTTGCCCCACCGCGGCTCAAGATCCCGCAGATCCCGCACTCGCCAAGGGCATCCCCCTGCAGGAGTGAAACCCCAGGCAGCTCCGCTCCACACCCCCTGTCTCACGGACCACCTCATGGACCCAGAAGGCTCCCAAGTGCTCCAGAGACGGGCAACCCAGGGAGAGAGAGAGATGTCTGGTATCCAGCTGGTATCCAGACCAGTCCATTCCCCAGTGGAGGGCCGGGTAGAGAATCTTTTTTTTTTCCTTTATTTTGCTTGCCGCACCCCCAAAGGGATCTAACACTCTATGGAGAGAAAGCATAGAGAGAGAACAGGCTGCAGCTGGTGCAGCCTGCTCCCAGGCTAGTATGTCGCTTCCCTCCCTCAGGGATGTGGGGATCTATATGACCTCTCTTGGGCATTGGGGAAGGTTATGTGCAGTCTTATACACCTGCTGTTTTCGCACGCTGTAGCTTGCTTGCACTTGCAGCAGCAGTCCAGGTAACATGTTCAGAGGTGTGGCGTTTTTAGATAGGGACCCCTAGTGTCACTACATCGGCACATCGTCAAGTGAGTGACAGAAGGGGAATGTCTTGTTACTGTCGTAACCTCCATTCCCTGATGACGGGAACGAGATGTTGTGTCCCTCTTGCCACAACACTGCATTAAGCTGCAATGAAATGGCTGGGACCTTACTCTCGGCTCCTCAGCTCAAAATCTGTCTGAACAGATGCACACTTCCCTCCTTTTATACACAAATGTCCGGTGGAGGGGCATGCAAATTCTATTCGTTAATTCTCATTGGCCTTTTCTCAAAGATAAGAGGTAACCGAGGCTCTCAAGAGAGACCCCTAGTATCACAACATCGACACAACGTCTCGTTCCCTCCATCAGGGAATGGAGGTTACAACAGTAACAGAGACGTTTATTTATCGTTGAAAATTTTTCTCCTGATCCACTTCATGAAGGTGCTGTCATATCTGATTCAACAAATACAATCATCACTAGACACGTGACCATTCATGAGCATTCAACATCACTGCCTTTAAACCTGTTTCGTATCGCTTCACTTTTTTAATTTTTAAATGAAATCAGGAGTTCACAGTTACGGATGTATTTTATTTTTTTTTTATTTATATTTTTTTTTATGCATTTGGCAGACGCTTTTATCCAAAGAGACTTACAGTGCAATTATTACAGGGACAATCCCCCCGGAACAACCTGGAGTTAAGTGCCTTGCTCAAGGGCACAATGGTGTTGCCTGTGGGGTTAGAACCTGCAACCTTCTGATTAACAGCCCTGTGCTTTAGCCACTACGCCACCACCACTCCACTGTAACGGCCACTACGGCGGATGGAGATGAAGAACACTGAACAATAGGCTTGAATTTGTTTCTATTCCTCACACAAAGCTTTCTGAAGTCTTGGATTATAGCTCACAAAGTGGATTCATTTCATGACAATTCTGAAAAGTTATTTTGTATCTTATGGCAATCAAAATCAAGATCAAATGCTTAATGAATGATTAAACGATTGCAACATTTTAAAAAAATATTAACATTTGAAATAATAATTTGAAGACAAAATATATATATATATATGGCAACACAGAACAGAACAGAATTAAACCATAATAATGTCAAATTAGGTTCATGTTTTAAATAAATGTGATGGCATTGAACATTTAATTCATCTCATTGATTATAAATGCAAATGGAAAAAAAAAAATGAATGGAATAATTCCATGAATTAAATATTCACAGATTCAGTAAGGATACGTAAACATTTGAACATCTCTAAAGTTGTTAATATGTAAAATTCTTATGTTTTAGATGCTCTCTGTCTGTCTCTTGGCCCTCCCTTCTCCTCTTTCTTGTCTATGTGTTGTTTCTCCCTCTTCCTTGCGGGCTCCATCCATCAGACTGGCATGCGTGCAGCCGCCCCACTCTCAGCCACCATATTTCACCGCCTGCCATCAGAGGCCTGACAGCCCTGCGCTCACTAGGAAATTGCTTTGGATGTGAGCGGAATTTCAAGCACCGGGTGCTACCCGAACCCCCTCCCCCAACCTATCCCCATATCTCTTTCTCTTTCTCTAAGACTTTAACTCCTGCTCTTTCTCCTGATGTTTCTTTTTCTTTCTTTCTCTCGCTCTCTTCCTTTGCTTTACCTACCTCCTCTAGTTGACCTGCTAGATAAGATGTGCGCTTCAGAATGTGTAATGAAAAGAGAAAGGTAGATATAGAGAGCGAAAAAGAGTGGGGGGGGGGGGAGTGGGGGTCAAGGGGTAGAAGAGTGGGGCCTATTATGCCTGCATCAGATGCTCACACTGTACACAACGGATAGAGAGAGAGATAGGCAGCCACAAAAAAATAGCCATTACTTTGTCGCTCTGTAGATTTGCATAGCAGGATGCTCCTTTTGATGCCTTGTCACTGAAGTGCTTTGACTCACTCTCTCTCTCTCTCACACCCACACACAATAACACACACGTTTCCACACACAGAAGAGGTGCATCAAACAGCAGCCTTCCATGCGGCGACACCTCATTCCACGCGACAGTAGGATCTTCTCTTAACAGAAAACCGCACACAAGTGTCACTCTCATCATCTTGCCAAGCACAAGCTTAATGATGTGGCAGCCATGATGGAGCTAGAGCTGTACACAGAGATGCAGTTTCATGCACTGAAATGTATAAGATTGTAACTGAGAGAATAAAGAGCCTAAATGGTGTGTGGGTGGCTCCAGGGGGCGTATCTGAAGGATTGTCATCGTTTCTTATGTTCTCAGAGCACCATTTAAAGGAATGTGGGCTTTTTTGAGAATAAAATCATTTTTTTCACACTTATAGTCCTACTCCTTTTTTCCTTATTTGGAAATATATACACTATCCAGTCAGGCTCTCTTTTCCTTTGTTGCAATGTTTCTTTTTGTTGTCACTTCACTAGTTGGACTGTTATTGTTGCTAAATTGATTTTCTGCTCCATAAAGGATTTTTTTTGCTGACAAATATTATAGTATATGCTTCCTGGTCCATATTAATCATTTGTTTTGCATTAAATGCCTGCAATCGGGCCTCCGGTTGAGGTAGTGAGGCATGCAAACTTGGCTTGCTGACTCAGGGACATGAATTAATCCCTCTAAACTATGGCAGTTGTGACAGCTGTTCTATAAAACACCCAGGAGTGTTGTTACTCTTTTTCAGGAATGTGATGAATAATGCTGTGCTTTTTTTGTGCACACTGATCGTCGCTGATGTGAAACTACAGCATAGTTTTATTTAAGGTGTTTGCTTTCTTTGGTTCTTCGTGGATAGGCTGCCTGTTTGTTTATCTGATTTAAAGGAAAAGTTTAGTGTACAACTGTGCTTAAGACTCACATTAATGAAAATTTGCTTTTTTTAAATCAATAAGTGTAAAAAATAAATAAATGTCCTTTTATTTAATATCGACAGAGCAACGTAATATGTGTGAAAATTAATAATAACTGAAGGTTGGTTTTATTCAAGGTCCCCAGGGTGTTTACACTCACCAAGCACTTTATTAGGAACACCTGTACACCTACTTATTCCTGCGTTTATCACATCAACCATCAGAATGGGGAAACATTTATCTCAGTGATTTTGACCGTGGAATGAGTGTTGTTACCAGACGGTCTGGTTTGAATATTTCTGTAACTGCTGATCATATGGTAATTTCACACATAACAGTCTCTAGATTTTTCTCAGAATTGTGCCAAAAAAAATATTCAGTGAGCGGCATTTCTGCAGACAGAAATGCCTTATTGATGAGAGAGGTCAACAAAGAATGGCCAGACTGGTTTGAGCGGCCAGAAAGGTTATGGTAACTCAGATAACCGCTCTGTACAATTGCATTGAGAAGAATAGCATCTCAGAATGCACAACACATCGAACCTTGAGGCGGGTGGGCTACAACAGCAGAAGATCATGCTGCACGTTATTAGTGTAACGCTTGGTGTCCTAGGGGTCAAGAGGAGATGCAGGAGTAGGAACTTTAAATCCTTTAATTACCAACACTGGTGTGGAACCAACATAACAATACAATTCAAGGACTGACCACTATTGCCAAAACTAGAGGGTATATATACACTTGGAACTTAATGAGGGAATGACATACAGGTGGGGATAATGAGGGAGTGATCAGGGCAGTGACTTCTGGGAAACGTAGTGCAGGAGAGAACTTCAAAATAAGATTCCTTGAATGTGGTGAAGACAGACTGTGACAATTAGGAACATAGTGTTTCTAATAAAGTGCTTGGTAAGTTTATAATGATATTGTGTAAAAATAGGAACAATAGTTTTGGGAATTGTCATCTTAGGCAAATACTTTGAATACAAGATGCTTTTTGAGTAACAAAATAATGCTTATTTAAAATAACACATACAGAAAAGAGTGCACCAATTTCTGTTCATTTCAATCACATTTGGCATTTCATAAAACCTCAATCGTTATATAAAATACAATTTATATAAAAATGTACACTTTGAATGTACACTTTGTAGGGGCCTTTAGCCCCTACAATAGGGGGTCTATTAAACCAAATATGATTTTTTTAACTTCTTGGATAGTTAAAAAAAAAAAAAAACATTTTATTTAATCACCTTGAACAAAACTGAAAATAACAAACAATTATTTTGTCCACAAATAAATGTGATGATTTCAGAAGTTCTCAAGAGCTACATAAATATGCAACCATTAAAAAAATACCTAAAAATCATTAGGCCTTACAGGCAATGATCACATGGATCAGGAATATTTTGCAATGTACATTGTGAATGTGTGTGTATATATATATATATATATATATATATATATATATATATATATATATATATACTGTATATATATACTATATATATATACTGTATATATATATTTCTGTTTTGTTGACGGTGTGCTTATTTTATGTTTTACATTCTGAGTTCTGCTCACAACCTCTCTGTCTCTCTGTCTGTCTTATCACTCTCACTGATTTACAGAAAGTGAGTTTAGAGTTCTACATTGATGTGCACGCTCACTCCACTATGATGAATGGAGGAAGAGGAGAGAGTGTAGAGACAGGCCGTCTTTCCTCTGCTCCCGTGTCACAACCCGCCAGCCTTCTCTCTTGAGAGTCTCAAAACATCCTAATCTAATATAATTCTCTTTTGTAGAAATACTTTGGCCTCAGAGGGCACCATTTTAACCTGTCATAGAGTATGAATGTAACACTTATGGCTCTATTTTTATACCTTAATATACTAATTTACAGGAATGACATTGGATGGTAATATCATGGTACTTTGATATACAAGTAGTTGATACTTGACAATGTTATGAACTTTTTTTAGATTTGGTAATTTTAGATTTTTGGTGAAAATTTATATGCACAAGGGAAAGTGTATTTTATGTGCTGTGACTGGTCACAAGAAGAGAAGATGAGAAGAATTCCCACATACTGCTCTAGCTCATCAAAATTCCTATATTTATTGAGACAGCGACATTTATTGAGACAGAAACATTTAAATGTCTGATGTGATGTAGGGGTGAAATATTGCTGTCTCAAAAAATACAGCAATTATTCCAAGATACCTTTGCAAGCAGAGTTTCAGATTTCATACTTCTGCATATAAACATTCAGGTGTGCAAAGGGTGATTATATGTTGGTTCCACTTTATTCTGTTTATTACATTTATTACATAGCTGCAAAAAGACAGGAATTTATGAGGAGAATTGTGGGAATGTGTTAGGACATGTGCGCTAACCGCTAGCATGGCTCCAACAGATTTTCTCCCATATTAAAGTGTGTATTTTTGCACCACTAGTGTCAACAAATGGAATTATAGTTGACTCTGTATATTAAGCTGGGATCAATTATTTTAACATTGAAAAAATTAAATGCTTCACCTTTAAATCAGAAAATTAGGACTGGCAGCATAAATGTTTCTTATGAAAGTACCAGATAACATTGCAGTTCTTCTCTGCCGTTATACTGATAGGTTCCACATTTACATTTATGCATTTGGCAGACGCTTTTATCCAAAGCGACTTACAGTGCATTTATTACAGGGACAATCCCCCCGGAGCAACCTGGAGTTAAGTGCCTTGCTCAAGGACACAATGGTGGTGGCTGTGGGGATCGAACCAGTGACCTTCTGATTAACAGTTATGTGCTTTAGCCCGCTACACCACCACCACTCAGGTTCCATCAAAAGATAATCATTGGCTGAATTTCATCTCTGTCAGCTTTTCCCCTGTTAGCTCTATACTCATTAGCAAACGCCACATTGAAAGCATTATTGTTATTTTCTCCAAAAATTCAATATGGCCCATGAATTAGCAATTTTTTTTCCCCAAAACAAAGCCAATCAACACAGGCTATTTTTCCAGGGGACAGCAAGTAACCTTTTCAATTCTGCAGAGCAAGACAATAACCAGACTCAATATTGCTGATGATGTGTCTATATGAGAGGAGCAGAGACACTTAACCATTTGTCACGGTGAAGCTCTTTTGGATAAGCCAGGAACAGCATGCTGATGAGGATGTGTTTATATACATATGAGAAGATACAGTACATGAGCCATCGGCGCAACCAACGCCTTCATAATGCTGTGCTGGAGAGATTTTATAGCGTTTGCTCATCAGCACAAACCAAATCCTCCATATCTTTGACCCCTTATAATTTTTTTACTTGACAGCTGTATTAATTGGTAATTTGCACACTGTTTTCAATGTCAAAATGGGACAGAGTGAATCAAGAAGATTGGTTGTTCTTTATTTGCCTTGTTTGTTTACAAATTTTCTTCTGGTTTATTTATCGTCTGTATTCAGTGGGTTCAATGTGTCTTACACTTCATTACACCCTTTCACCATTTTTTCTTCCTCATTCCTCTATTCAACTTGCCTACGTTAAAGATTTTGAAAGGTTTCATTCATTGGTTTCATTGATATGATCATGGTATGTATTATTATGGATGGATGGATCCACTTATGAAAAACAATGTGTTTTATAGGGGCCTTTAGCCCCTACAATAAGGGAGCATTTACCCCAAATATGATCTTTTCACTTATTGGACAGTTATTAAATCTTTGATTTAATCACCTTGAACAAAACTGAAAATGACAAACAATTAAATTGTCCCCAAATAAATGTGATAATTTCAGAGTTTCTCATTCAGGTGTGCAAAGGGTGATTATATGTTGGTTCCACTTTATTCTGTTTATTACATTTATTACATAGCTGCAAAAAGACAGGAAATTATGAGGGAAGTGTGGGAATGTGTTACAATATATGTGTTAACCGCTAGCATGGCTCCAACAGATTTTCTCCCATATTAAAGTGTGTATTTTTGCACCACTAGTGTCACCAAATGGAATTATAGTTGACTCTGTATATTAAGCTGGGATAAGATCAATTATTTTAACATTGAAAACATTAAATACTTCACCTTTAAATCAGAAAATTAGGAATGGCAGCATAAATGTTGCTCATGAAAGTACCAGATAACATTGCAGTTCTTCTCTGCCATTATACTGATAGGTTCCATCTGTTCTTCAGCAAAAGATAATCATTGGCTGAATTTCATCTCTGTCAGCTTTTCCCCTGTTAGCTCTATACTCATTAGCAAACGCCACATGGAAAAGCATTATTGGTATTT